>NW_006400011.1:3410999-3413506 GCF_000299155.1 Elephantulus edwardii
AAAAAAAAAAAGGCCAGGTTTATTGGACTAGTTGAGAATAAGCAATAAAGAAAAAAAGTTATTTGCAATGAAGAAATCATTGACTATGCACAAATCAATACTTTGATCTCCAGCCTCATTTCTATCATCAAATCTGTAATTTCCAGCTATCAATCCTTCTTCTTTATTCCCAACTTTTGCATTCCAGTCACCAATTATTATTAATGCTTCTTGATTTCATGTTAGGTCAATTTCAGACTACAATAGTTGATAGAAATCCTCAATATCTTCATTTTTGGCTGCATGTATTTGGTACATACATTTGAATAATAATTGTATTAACAGATTTTCCTTGTATAGTGTGAACAGTATCCTATCATTCACAGTATTGCACATCAGGATGGATCTTGAAATGGTCTTTTGGATTATGAATGCAACCTTATTCTTCCTCAACTTTTCATTTCCAGCATAGTAGATCACATGGTTGTCTGATTCAAAGTGGCCAATGCCAGTACATTTCAGCTTTCTGTTGCCTAGAATGTCCATCTTTATGCCAGCCACTTCATTTTTAACAACTTCCAATTTTCTTAAATTTATCTTTCATACAATCATTCCCTGTTCCAATTGTTGATAGAACTGTTCCTCCCCATTTTAGATTGACTTCCAATCTGAGGCCTTGACCTGTATCTGAAAGTGTTCCTCCATTGTTCATAGAGTTTTCTAAGGGCTACTGTTTCAGAAGTGGATGGCCAATCCATCTTCTTGGCCTGGAATCTACACTGAAACCTATATACCATGGTCACCCTGTTGGTCTTTGACATACTGGTGGCATAGCTTCTAACATCACAGCAACTCACAGGTCACTCTAATACAGCAACTGACAGACAAGTTCTGTAGTCATAAAAGCAGATGACAGACAAGCACTTATATACATATTTAAGCTATAAAAAACAGTTGGGATCCAGCAGGCAGGCCTTTTTTTATTTGATTAACAGTCTTGGAGAAAGTGCAACCAGACTGCTTCTTGGAGGCAAAGATGATACAGCTATGTCTCACATACTTTGCACATGTTACTAGGAGAGCCTATTCCTTGGAGAAGGACATCATGGAAAGGCAGAGGGTTGGTGAAGGAGAGGAAAACCCTCAACCAGGTGAATTGACACAGTCACGGCCACAATGGGCTCTAGCGTGTCAGGAAGTGTGAGGATAGCACCTGATAGAACGGGGTTCATATCTGTTGTTCATAGGGTCACTGTGTGTTGTACTCAACAACACTTAACAACAAACAATCTATTAAAAAGAAAGCTTAAATATGTATATACATGCAGCAACATGCAAATCACATCCTTAAGACAGGAAACTGACAAATAAGTGTTCTATTTCTAAGAGCAAACCCTAAAAACAAGTGAATGTACAGATACATGGCCCAGGTTATGGCTGGCTCCCTTGGTGCTGGTGCAACGGGCCCAAGGCCTGAGAGTAATGGGAGAGGGGAGCTGTGATAATCACCAGAGGCTACTTATATTTCTCTTGGATATGTGTTTGGGATGGAGGATGGGAGACGGATGGGAAGGCAGTTGAAAAACTAAGGCAATTGACTGAGCACCTACAGATGGCAGGCTCTTTCTGTGAGATCATTTACCTCCTGTTCTCTGCAGAAATTCTCACAATGGGACCGATAAAAACCAATGAAAAACATAAGATTGAAGCTGTTAGGATTTCCTTTTACTTGGATCAGTGATCAATACTCATGCAAGCAGCCATCAGGAAATCAAGCAATGAATTGTAATGGCCATATCTGCTGCCAGGAACCTCTTACATGCTCAAAAGCAAGGATGTCAGATTAAAGACTGAGGTGTATCTGACCGAAGCCATGGTAGCTTTCATTACCTCATCTGCATGGGAAAGTTCAGCAGTGAATAAAGGAAGATCAACAGGGATTTATGCCTTTGATCTGTGGTGTTGGTGGAGAATATTGAATCTACAATGGACTGTCAAGAGAACATATTTATCTTGGAAGAAATGTACCCAGAGTGCCCCTTGGAAGCAAGGATGGTGAGACTTGGTTTCACATCCTTTAGACATGATAAGGGCATTATGCTTGGAAAGGTAGGTCAGATAAAAAAGGAATGTCTTCAAGGGAACTCTGGTGGCCTGGTGGCAAGAAGCTGGACTGCAATCCCAGAGGTATGCAGTTTGAATCCACCAGACGCTCTGCTGGAGAAGGAGGGGCAATCTCTTCCTGTACCAGTCAGATCCGATTTGACAGTATACACACAAAAAAAGAATAAAATGAAAAAAATTTGTTTTTAATTAAATTTTATTAATTTTAATGAACATTTACAGAGATTTTGGGTTTCCATTCATTCTTTGTTGCACTATTTTCTCTACCCTCCTCCCCAGTTAGTTCCTCTTCCCCCCCCTTGAAAGTCTGTTTTAATTGTCCAATTGCCACAGTGCTTGTCAAAGCCAGTTCTGATTAATCTCCTTTGTCAGTGTGTCCTTTGCCATTCCCTATCACTCCTCCC
>NW_006400011.1:3415536-3420670 GCF_000299155.1 Elephantulus edwardii
TTTCTATTGGATTATTTACCTTTATCTTGTTGTGATGCTCAAGTATTTCATAAATTCTGGATATAAGTCCCTTATCTGATATGTTATTACCAAATACTTTTTCCCAGTTGGTGGCTTCCCTTTTTATCCTGTTGCAGAAGTTTTTGGATGTGCATAGGGATTTGAGTCTTAGAAGATCCCATTCATCTACTTTATCTTCTACTGGTTGTAGGGGGAAAAAAATTTAAAAAAGGAAGGTCTTCAGTGAGATGGATTGACAAAATGACTAACAATGGGCTTAAACACAGAGGAGGGTGGTGGAGGACTAGACAGGGTTGCCAACTGTTGTATCTAGTAGGAGCTATGAGTGAAAGATAACTTGGTGGCACGTTAGAGCCTGTTGGCTGCAGGAAATATGATGTTGTGCCCACTTGACAGAGGAAGAAAACAGTCTCAACAGATCTAAATAACTCACCAAGGGTTATACAAGGGGCACCACTCTTCTTTCCCAACTCTCAGGCATGGTGAGAAATTAGCCCAGTACCCTCCCTTTTTTTGAACTTGTTCCATCTCGGGAAGATGAGATTGTTTGTTTAGTTTCTTTTTCATCCCTTGTAAACGTTAAGCTTCCTCCATCTTCCAAGCAATGTTAAAAGTTAGTGGTTTAAACTTACTTTGAAGTGCCATCGAAGAAAGTGCCTGGAGGACTTCTAATCACAACCAAGAGAACCCTGGGAGCAGTCCTATCTGTAGCACATGGGGGCCCCTTGCCTTAAAATAAACTTCAGAGCAACAGAGTCCCCCACCCCCCAGCCTCCCTGGGAAGCTGAGGATGAGGGAGCAATGAGTCTGATGTTGCCCAACTGAGAAGGTCCGCTCTGAGGATCCTGGCCTGACTGCTGTGAGATTTGAATGGGATCCAGTCAGCCCTCTTTCCCTTTTCCACTGCCCACCTTTACCCCTGATTCTTTGCTCTTACTACTCCCTCCCTTCCCCCTCCTCAGCTTCCTTAGAGGCAGAAGGTAGGAATTTAATGCCAGGGCTAAGTTTGAAATTTCACATCCCTGGCCTAGTAAGAGGGCCCCATTATTTTTTTTTAAACCCTCCTCCTGAAAATGTGAAAGGAGCTTTTGTGGGTTTGATGGAGGGAGTGAGCTAAGACCTGAAGAACTTTTCCATGACTCAGCTTTCCCAGAGGGCTCTGGGGGTATGGGGCCAGCAGGGCCGAATCTCCTTCCAGCTCAAGGCCAGTGGAGAGGCCATGCCCCAAACAAGCCATAGGAATAGAGCCAGGCAGCCAAGAAGCCTGCCTGTGACCTTCGTGCCAAGCCCATGAGTCCTGTGTGCAGGCCTTTTATAAGGCACTTTCCTACCCACTGTCTCAGTTGATGCCTCAAACCAAGAAAATAACAAGTAGATCTCCAGCTTTGTCAGCTAGCTGAGGCCTTTGTTGTTGTTGTTATGTGATGTCAAGTTGTTTGAGATTCACAGTCGACCTTAAGTACAACAGTTCTGAACCCTGCTTTATTCTGAGACAACCTCATTGTCTCTGACACACCTACCCACGTTACCCCAGTCACTGAGTCAATCCATTTCATTGCGGGTCTTCCTCTCTTGCACTCCCCCTCCACCCTCCCAAGCATGTTGTTCCTCTCCAAAGACCGGGCCCTCCTTGCAACATGCCCAAAGTATGTCATATGGCGCTTTTAGAGAAGTTAAAAAACTCACCTAGTATGAAATGTTGTCAATTTTAGGATTAAAGAGTGCTTGATTCAAGGGTTGATCTTTTCAACACTTGCTATGCATCTGACAATTAGACAATGACCAAGGATGACTGAAGAAGTATCGATGCCTTTGGTTTGTGGTGTTGGAGAAGAGCACTGAACATCCCCCGGCCTGCCAAAAGAACAAACAACTATGTCCTGCAGAAGGTGCAGCCAGAGTGCTCTTTGGATGCAAGGATGGTGAAACTTTGTCTCATGTAGTTTGGGCCTGTCATTAAGAGAGGCCAGGCCTTCGAAAAGGACCTCATGCTTGGAAAGGTGGAGAATCAGTGAAAGAGAGAAAGATCCTGCATGAGGTGGATCGACACAGTGACCACAGCAGTGAACTCAAGTACATTAAAGATGATGAGAATGGCACAGGATAGGGCAGGGTTCAGATCCATTGTGTGTAGGGTCACTATGAGTCGTAGACAGCACGATGGTACCTAATCACCACACCAACACTGAAAAGGTGAGGTGGGATTTGAACTCAGGTCAAAAGCCCAAGTTCTGTCCTTTTCATCTAGGTGTATCTTCAAACGTGGTCCTCAGAATGCCAGAATAGGATAACATGAGGAACTTGTCAAAAGCAGGCCTAAGTCCCCATCTTAGACTTTTGGGTTCCTGGGCAGGGGCCCAGGAATTAGCATAGACAAAGAAGATGATTCTTGAGCACCTGCTGTTTGGAGAGTGGGGCATCAGACTAGGAAGAAAGGCCTTCCCTAAACAGCTGGTGAATACTCTGTGGGTCACAGCGGTCTGATCCTGTGAGGCGTGAGGTTCTGGAGGCCTTGGTGAGGACTTTCGGTTTTATTTTCAGTGGGACAGGAACTTAATTATCTAGTTCGGTGGCAACAGAGATAACATAAGAGTCTGACTTTAACAAAGAAATTGATCCTCTTAGTGTTTAGGAGGCTGAAAGGCTGAATTCAGGGTACCAGCTCTAAGGGAGCTCTGGTGGCCTAATGGGTAAAGAGTTGGGCCGTCAACCCAAAGGCCAGCAGTTCAAATCCACCACCTGCTCTTTGGGAAAAAGATGAGCAATCTCCTCTGATGTTACTTTTAGTCTCTGAAAACCCACTGAGGGGTCACCTGTGAGTTGGTTCTGACAGCAGAGTGGTTGCGTTGAGAGGTCTAATGGAATGCTTTCTCTGTGTTTGTGTTCTGGTTTTAGGAGTTTCCAAATGCAGGAATCTAAGCCTGAAGGATGATCTCTTCTCTGTCTTTTCTGTTTTGGTGGTTCTGCAGTTGACTGCTCTGATTGTTCCAACCCCCCTTTTCATCTCTTGTGAGATAAAAGGTGTTACAGGTTATACCAGGGAAACGCCCCTTACATCAGTCAGGGCTGTGATGGGATGAAGGGTGCTGCACTCCACCTTAATCCTCTTAAAACTGTTGATTTATCAGATCATAGGGAATCACATTATGTCATCACACACAAGGATTTGGGGGTGATGTGACTTAATCCATGACAAGAGCCCATGGAAGAGGTGTACTGAGCAGAAGGGAGATGGGACAGGTAAAAACAGACACCTCATGTCACTAGAACAGACTCCAGGCCACCATGAGTAGATGCAGAGAGAGCTGGATGTTAAGGTGAAGTATTGGGTGGCATAGTGACATGCTACCAGGTGACAGAGACATCTGGGTCCTTGAGCACCTAGTTCAAGTACCCCATTCCCAAAAGGCACTCCAATCACTGAAGCTAAAACCTAGCAGTTCGGCACCATAGCTCAGCCCCTCTCTTTTCCTCCTTCCTTCAATCCAGCTTTTGAGCCAGATCTCAATCTTTCTCTCTCTCTCTCTCTCTCTCACACACACACACGCACACCCACACACCCCCCCCCACCATTATTTGACAGCTAGCCACTTTCCCTCACACAGAACAAGCTGACAGTGTGGACAGAGAGGCCAGATTTGGATAGGTTCTGTGAAGTTGTGGATCGCTGTCTGGGAGGGTCTTCCCGGAGTAGACACAGAGAGAAGCTGAGCTGTGAGAGATGGCAGTAGGACATATGCCCAGTCAAAGACAACAGACCTGGGGCAATCTTTGGGAAGGGAAATGGGCAGAAAAATCACTGTTGGGAAGCAAGCCCATAAAGGCTGCAGAGGCTTAAAACCCTCATAAAACACCTCTCTTTCCTCAGGCAGAACACTTGGCAGGAGAGCCCTTTATGTCTTTTTGAGGCCTAGGAATAGGACTGGATACATATAAAAGCAGGTAAAATAGCCCCTTTCAGTGCCTGAGCACCGCCCCCCACCTCACCTCCTGCAGATAAATATTTTCCATTGAGTAATGTCTCCCTTCTAGGACTCTCTGGAGCTGAAGTCTTGCATGCATAGTATGTACTATGCACTGAACATAGATTTTCCTTTGCACCAACGTCTGGGGGCCCTAGTTGGGCGGTGGGTTCTGAGTGCCCGTCAGTCAGGTGCTCCACGACGGTGGACACCAGGCAAGTGGTGTTTATTCTGGCTGCCAAGGCTGAGTGAAAACTCAGGCTGAGCCAAAGCTGGGACCAGGGCAGAAGCACAGACAGAAGTGTTCAGTGGGGCGTAGGCTGGAGGTGTAATGTAAGGAAGCCTGTGCTGGGGCCAGGAGGGCGTCCTTCTGTCCATTTGTTGGTCAGATAATTCTTAATCTGTGTGTGTGTGTGTGCTCGTGCGCACACACACTCACACACACACACACACACACACACACACACACACACACACGGTGATGGTTTAAGGATGGCTCTGGGGTTAGCAGGGCGTTCTCGTGGCTTAGTGGTAAGGAGCTGGCTGCCAACCTGGAGACATGTGGTTTGAATCCACCAGCTGCTCTATGGGAGAAAGATGAGCACCCTCCTCCTGTGCAATTTACTGCCTCTGAAAACCTGTCAAAGCGTCAGTTATGGTTCGGTTCTGACTCAACGGTACACAACTACCTGGAGTCAACAGAGCTGAGTTCAAATGTTACCTCAGCCTCTTTCTAGCTGCAGAATCTTGGGCAGATTCTCCACTTCTCTGAGCCTCTGATTTTCTCATTGTTGAAGTGTTACTTTTACCACCTAAGGGAGACAATTATGTTCAAACCGTATTGTTGTTGAGAAACATGGAACATGCCATAGATTTCCAGAAAGATGTACACATCAAACTTAGAACTGTAACTTGAAAGCTCCTTGGAAGAGATGACTTTGGACATGTCATCAAGGAAGACCAATCTTTAGAAAAGCACCTTGTGCTTGGTAAGGTAGGTTAGCACAACAAGGAGAGACCTGCCATTGATGTGTTGTTGTTGTTGTTGGTATGTGCCGTTGAGTCGCTTGCAACTCATAGCGATCCTATGTACAACAGCCCTAAACTCTGCTCTGTCCTGTGCCAATCGCACTGTCTCTGACACTCCCATC
>NW_006400011.1:3426890-3429564 GCF_000299155.1 Elephantulus edwardii
ATATTCACACAATGGAATACTATGCTGCATTGAAAAACAAGGAACTCATGCAATATTATTAAAAATGGTTGACTCTGGAGAACATTATGCTGAGTGAAATATCTCAGGACTGACATCAGGGTTGAGGGGAGACTGAGAAAGATGGGATAAATTATGTAAACTGCATTGAAAGAGATGAGAGAGAAAACTGTTTAAAAGGAGTATGTGATTAGGTATTATTGTCATGACAGGAGTCCAGAGCGAAGGCTGCATAATGGAGTGGACCTGGGGGGAGGGATTGTAAAACAATGGGGGAACTTCTCTTTTGCTTTTCAAAGAGAAGAGTGTACTAGAGGTGAAGGTAGGCAGGGAGAAAAGTGCAACAATTTATGAATGGAAATTCAAAATATCTGTAAATTTTCATTAAAATTAATTTTAAAATGATAAAAAAAGCTGGTAAAATGTTGAGACTATGGCCTTTAGTCACTCTGTGGACCTGGAACAGAACCCATCCTGTTATTCAAATTCTAGTCAAACATATGAAGAAATGCGTAATGACAATAACAACATCAAACCACACAACAATGAAAACCCACCACATTGAAAATTTAGCTTAAAGACAGAGGACAATTACAAATTCTAGACTTCCCCCCATATTTTTTTTTAGTTACTTGAGAATGAAAGTCTATTTTTTCATAAGTAATTTTTTCCATAAAGAAAGTCATTAAAGTGTTAGGATACAAAACCATGTTGCCAGGATGAGCCTACTTTTGGAAAGGAAAACTTAAGAGTATAGGCTCATATGTAATCAGTTAGGATTTAGTCAGGATTTACTGTGTGGCTGGCAGTGTACGAAATTATTTATATTCCTTTAACTTGATCTCATTTAATCAAAATGGCTCCATTGAGCTGGGATCTGCGTCCTCATTTTACCTCTGTAAAAAGGAGGGTTCAAAAAAAAAAAAAAGAAGAAAGGAAGGTTAAGCAGCTTGGCCACCTTTGCAAAGCAGAAGAGTGGCAGAAATGGAATTAGAAATGAGCTTGACTTCAGAGCTCTTGCTCTCTGGTTTTCTCTCTGTGCCCACTTTCCCCCCTGTATCCTCTTTCTCCTTTGCATCTCTTTCTCTGTACACAGGTCACACACATGCAGGCACGTCTTCTTACCTGCAAGTAAAAAAGCAAGGAGGGGAGACAGCAGACTGTAACAGTGCCTGTTTCTGGATATTGTTTTATTGTTGCTGAGTTCCTATCACTGAGTTGGTTTTGAGAGACATCACAAGCAGCAGCACAAAATCTCTGCTATATTTTCACATTTGAGTCTGTTACTGTGACCATGTGTCAGTCTATTTCATTGAGAGTTTTTCTTGCCTTCACTGGCCATTCATTTTACCAACCATGATGACCTTCTCTGGCAATTGTTCTGTTCTAATGATGAACCCAAAGAAAGTGAGTCGAAGTCTTAGATCATATTCTGTGATACAGAGAGTTTGCATTGGTTAATTTTTAGCAAGAGTTCACCAGACCTTTCTTCCTCGTCTTAGTCTAGAAGCTCCACTGAAACTTGTCCACCAGGGGTGACCCTGCTAGTATTTGGAATGAGCGCCATTCCCCAACACACAATTCAACACAATATGACAAATTAAAGGATGAATGCTGGGCCTATAGCATGATTTGTGTCTCCTTTTAAAATGTTGTTTTAGTAATGAGCTTATAACACTTGAGAAGCCCACGGAAATTCTTTAAAAAAATTATGCTTGTTTGAGAGAAGCAGGATTTCTGATGTAACTCCACAGAGCCCTTAACCATGGGCCTTTAAAAACAAAATCTACTAAAAAAATAGGACAGAGAAGGGAGCTAGGCTTCTTGGACCCACCTAATCCGTCCTATAATACCTTGCTTTGTGGGAGAGGTCTGTGCATAAATCCCATAAAATCCCATAATGTGCAGCTGACACTGAGCCTACGCAGAACAAACTGCTAATGATCCCTCTGCCTGCCAGGAGCTTGCAGAACTGATCAGGCCTGTCCAGCCCCCAGCCTGCCTCCTGCTCAAGCTCCTTTCTAATAAGGCCTCTTTTCATAAGTCCATAAAACCACTTTGTTCGGATCACGTTGGGCCTTACTTTCATTTCAGGTCAATGCTGAGTGTCTGTGGGGCCTGAACAGGCTGAGGCTGGCCCTGACGTTTTGGAAAGGAAAGAAACAACAGGTCTATAAAACCAGGAAGGATGCCCCGCCTCCTCGCACCACTCCCTGTTTCACTGTGGGCCTGCACCTTCTCTAAGCCTGCTCTGGATGACGAGGGTGGCAAGAGAGAGAGGCTAAGTGTGAAATTTGGCAGCCCTCTCTGGAAGTGGGGTGCTGCTGGCCTTCGCAAAAACCTGAAATGATCTCAGACAAGCTAAGTGCTCTGCGCCTTAGTTTTCTCAAAGCTAGAATGAAAGTTGTCCTAATTAGGCTGCTAACTGAAAGGCCAGAGATTTGTGTTCATCAGAGGCACTTTGGAAGAAAACAACTCATTGCTATCCTCTTGGACCTGACTCAGGTGACCCTTCAGCAGATTTTCAGAGGTTGTGATTTACGCAGGAGGGAGTTACCCATCTTTCTCCTGCAGAGGAGCTGGTGGATCCGAATCTCCTACCTTTGGGTTGACAGCATAGCTTCTTACCCACCAGATCATTAGCGATCCTTCTGGA
>NW_006400011.1:3431109-3432334 GCF_000299155.1 Elephantulus edwardii
ATCTGACTGGTACAGGAGGATATTGCGCCTCCTTCTCCGGCCGAGCGTCTGGTGGATTTGAACCGTGTTCCTCTGGGATTGCAGTGCAGCTTCTTGCCACTAGGCCACCAGAGCTCCCCCAGTCCTTGACCTTCTGCAGCAAATAAATGCCTTAGTTTCAGCAAGCAAGGTTGTCATCTGCATATCACAGACGACTGATGAGTTTTCTCCAATCCTTGATGCCACATTCCTCCTCAAAGAGCCAAGCCTCCCAAATGATCTGTTCTGCATATAGATGGAAAAGGTAGGAAACTAGGATGCCTCCTTGGCACACATTTTTCCTTATTTTGAGCTATGCAGTGTTATCTTGCTGCATTCTGACTGCTGCCTCCTGAGCCAAGTATAGGTTTCACATAAGCACAATCAAGTGTTCTGGATTCCTATTCTTCTCAGAGTCAAACATAAGTTTGTTGTGATCCACACAGTCAAATGCCTTTGCATAGTCAATGAAACACAGATAGACATTCCTCTGGTACTCTCTGCTTTCAGCTAAGATCTGTCTATCATTGGTTATAATATCCCCAGTACCATGGCCTTTTCTAAACTCAGCCTGTACATCAGGCAGTTCTCTGTTGATATGCTGCTCCAGTCAGATTGCCTGCTAGGGGTCCTTCTCTTCTTCTCTTGCCCCCATCAAAATCCCCTCCCCCACCCTAGGGATGATTACTGGTTGTCTTGTTCAGTGTTTAAATGTCTTCAACTTCTAAGTCTGAAAACTTTTGTAGCTTTCAGGAAAATTACAAAAACAGAGCCAAGAATCCCTATATAGCTTTAACTCACATATTAACATTTTACATCCATCTGTCTAGAAGTCCCTGGGTGGCATAGATAAGCACTTGCTTACTAATTGAAAGGTGGTATTTGAACTTACTCTCAGAATTGCCTCAGAAGAAAAGCCTGGTGTTTTACTTGAAAAATATCACAGTCATAGGAAACTCTATGAAGCCCAGTCCTGTTTTTATGCACTGGGGATCTCCATGAGTCAGGGTGGACTAAATAGTTGTTGTTGTTGTTGTTATGTGCCGTCGAGTCGTTTGCGACTCATAGTGACCCTATGTACAACAGCCCTAAACCCCGCTCTATCCTGTGCCAATCTCATTGTCTCTGACACACCCATCCCGATTACCCCAGTCACTGAATCAATCCACCTCATAGAGGGTCTTCCCCTCCTGCACTGTCCCTCTAC
>NW_006400011.1:3432434-3435713 GCF_000299155.1 Elephantulus edwardii
ATGTACAACAGCCCTAAACTCTGCTCTGTCCTGTGCCAATCGCACTGTCTCTGACACTCCCATCCCGATTATCCCAGTCACTGAATCAATCCACCTGTACCTATGCCATTGATGTAGATTGCTATAAACTCTGCGGTCCCAGGACCCAAAGTGAGGTCCTGGGACCCAAAGTGACCTAGTGGTAAGAAACTGCGCTGCAATCTCAATAGCGTGCAGTTCGAATCCACCAGATGCTCCATAGACAATCTCTTCCTATATATTTCAATCCCAGAGGTACGCGGTTCAAATCCACTAGATGCTCTGCTGGAGAAGGAGGGGGCAATCTCCTCCTGTACCAGTCAGATCTGATTTGATGGTACATGTAAAAATAATAAAATAAAAATGTAAAAAAAAAAGCTGCAACAGAACACAGACCCAAATTTATCAAGAACCAAAAAGATGTTGCAGAACTGGGAACATTTCATCTGTTCTATGGAAGGTTATAATGAGTTGGAACCCACCTGAGGACAACTAAAATCAACAACATTGAGATGTCTTCAAAGGACCTGAGTCGACATCTGGCAGAGGGAAGATGGTTCCTTTCATTCTCTGGACTTCTCTTGCCCTCACGGAATACACAACCATACTGCTGTTGTTAGGTGCTATCAAGCCAACTAGGGATTATGATTCATGTTGTTATTATTAGGTGCCATCAAATCAGTTATGACCCATAGTGACCCTATAAACAACAGATCTGACCCTGTGCTATCCTGTGCCATCCTCAAGCCCGTTGCTGTAGTCACTGTGGCAACCCCCCTGGTTGAGGGTCTTCCTCTCTATCACTGTCCCTCTTTCTTCCCAAGTATGATGTCCCTCTCCTAGGAATAACTTCTAGCAACATGTCCAAATATGTGAGAATGAAGCTACATCATCTTTGCCTCCAAGGAGCACGCTGACTGCACCTTGCCCAAAATATACCTGTTTGCTATATTTTGGCAGTCTGTGGGATATTAAGCACTCTTCTCCAACATCGCAATTCAAAGGCATCAATTCTTTTTCTATCATTCTTAATCACTGATCAGCTCTCAGCTGCACAGCAAGTGACTGAAAAGACCATGGCCTGAATCAGGTGCAACCTAGTCTTCAGGTTGGCATCATTGCTCTTCCTTCAATGACCATATGAACAACAGATCTGAATCTTGCCCTATCCTGTGCCATCCTCACCATCTCTGATATGTTCGAGTTCGTCATAACAGTCACTGTGTCTATCTTGTTGGAGGTCTTTCTTTCTTTGGCCTTTTTCTGGCATGATGTCTGGAGGGGTCTAAATACAGAGAGAACTTGAGGTGCTGGGGTGCTCAGATACCCTATCAGGAACTGGCCTAGAGCCTGGGGCAATCTCTAGCTCACTACTGATTGACTCATAGCTAATCCTCCAATGTTGTTTTCAGAGACTGCAAATTACATGGGAAGAGACAACCTATCTTTCTGCCGTAGAGCAGCTGGTAGATTTGAACCATGTGCCTTTGGTCTGTCAGCAGAGCTTTTTATCCACAAGGCCACTGAAGTGCAAAATCCTGATCATATAATCATATAATATAATCATATAATTGAGTCGTATTCCATTGCCCTGGTACATTCAACTTTGCTAATGCAAAGGTTGGCAGTTGGAATCCACCTACGGGTCTATGAGATTTAAAAAAACCTATGGAGCAGTTCTCCTTTGTCATATTGTTGTTGTGTAGCATTGAGTCAGAACCAGTCCATAGCTGACCCTCCAGCAGGTTTTCAGAGGCAGTTTAAGCACACAGGAGCTTGCCCATCTTTCTCCAACAGAGCAGCTGGTGGATTTGAACCACTTAACTTTAGGATAGCAGCACAAAGCTCCTTACCCCTAGGCCAACAGAGCTATGGGATCTCTGATTTGGGATTGACTCAATTGCTACCTTCCTGATCCCCTCCACCCAAATCAATGGTTACAACAGTTTTTACTCAGCCACTAATGGAAACATTTGTGAAATGGTTCAGTGTTAACATATTCTTTTAAAAAAAACCACAACACACAAAGCAAACACCCTTTATTATACTAGTTTATTCACAAAATTTGAATACATTGTTTTCCAGACCAGACTCTTCCAATTTATCTCACCCCCACTTCAAAGTGTACAACCCACTGATTAATCCCCCCTTCTCCTGCACATCCTCATCCCTCTGCAACTTGTTCTTTTTAGTTTAGTGACCCTGTATTCTTTTTATCTTCTTTTGATGTTTGCTGCATCAGTCAATATTTTGTCTATAATAGAGTCCAACTCAAGGTTTGAATTTCAATCTTCAATTCTTTCCACTTGAGAAATACTTAGCGTGTTTTTTTTTTCTTTTGGTATTCTAACTCAAGGTCTTCTATTTTGATACTTCACCTTTGCTTTTTCTCCTTGAAATTGCTCTTTGAAATCTTTTGTCTCCCTTGCCTCATCGTTTCTTCCCTTCATTTTGGCTTCTCTGCCTTGAAGAGTAAGTTTCAGAGTCTCTTCTGACACCCATTTCATTTGTTTTTTTTATTTGTCTTTTCCCTCCCTGTCTTTTTAATAATGTTTTGCTTTCTTCATGGCCGACATCCTTGATGTCATCCCACAACTCATCTGGTCTTCAGTAATGCATCAGATCTATTCTTGAGATGGTTTTTAAGTTCAGGCAGGATAAACTCAAGGTTATATTTTGACTCTTGTGGCTTTGTTTAAATTTCCTTTAATTTTTATTTGAACTTGGATCTGAGTAAATGATAGTGTGTTCCAAACTTGGCTCCTAGGCTAGTTTTGACTGTTGATAGTGAGTTTCCTCACTGTTTTTGCACAGATTCAGTCAATCTGATTCTTTTGTACTCTATCAGGTGAGGTTCATGTGTATAGCTGTGGTTTATGGATTTTTATGAAAAGTATTAGCAATGAATAAATTCTATCATGTGATGCTGGCCTCATTTCTGTCACCAAGGCCTTATTTTCCAACTACCAATCCTTTCTTTGCTTTCATCTTTGGCATTCCAGGCACCAGTTATTATTAACTGAGAATTTGTCCCATGTACTTGGGTGTGTCATCAGGAGGTACCAGTCCTTGGAAAAGGACATTGTACTGGGAAAAGTAGGCCAGTGAAAGAGACAAAGACCTTCAATGAGAGGGATTGACACAGTGACTGCCACTATGGTCTTGAGCATGATGGAGATAAAGAGGATGGGGGGAGAGTTCAACCTATTGTTCTTAGGGTTGCTATGAGTCATAGTTAACTTGATGGCACCTAACAACAAT
>NW_006400011.1:3435813-3439333 GCF_000299155.1 Elephantulus edwardii
TCTCCAGCACCACAGCTCAAAGGCGTCAATTCTCCTTCTATCCTCCCTAGTCATTGTCCAACTCTCTGATGCATAACAAGTGATTGCAAAACCCATGGCCTGTATCAGGCGGACTTTAGTCTCCAGAGAGACACTGTTGACTAAATAGTACCTTTTTAAAAAAAAAACAACAACCCAACCTGTTTAAACTTTTTCTTTAAGAGTATATTTTAATAGAAATTCCACATGACCCAGGTATTCAACTGCTTGGAATATAACCCAAGGAAATGAGAACTGAAGCACATATGGAGACTTGTACACCAATGTTCATAGCAATGTTTTTTACCAAAGCAAGAACATGGAAACAGCCCAAATGTCCAACCACAATCAAATGGATTGAGAACTTGTGTGTGGCACATGATGGAATACTATGCAGCACGCAGAAGCAATGATTTTAAAAATTACTACATAACTTGGGAGGAACTGGGGAGAGCATTATGATGAGTGAGCTAACTCAGTGCCATAAGGACAAATACTGTATAAGACCATTATTGTAGAAATAGAAAGATAACTAGTAAAAAGGGTATGAAGAGCGAAGGGATGGAGTGTAGGAGCAGAGGGGTGAGGCGGGTTGCACAATTTGAGGGGTAGATGGAGGGATAGGTAAAGGAAATGGGAAAGATCCAGTGTGAAAGACAATGTATACAAACTTGCTAAGCAAATCAGTATAAAAGAAATTTTTTTAAAAGAAGTTATGTTTTAGACATTATTCCTTTACACTCCTAAATTCTTCATTATGTATTTCCTGAAAACAAGGTTCTTCTGCTATGTAACCATGATAACATTATCAAAATAAAGATATTGACAATGACATAGTAACCCTCTTTTTTATATAAAATTTTTATTTTATACTGCTTTACTTCCTCCTTTATCACCTTTTCCTCTTGATTATTTGTTGTTTCTTTAAATTCTTCTGTGTCATCCAATTCTTTTTGGTACAGTGACTCTGTATATTCCTTCCATCTTCTTTTAACACTTCCTGGATCAATCACTATTCTACCCATAGCATCCTTAAGTAATGTGATTCGAGACTTGAATTTGTTCTTCAGTTCCTTCAGCTTAGGAAATACTGAACAAGTATAGTCCTTTTGATTTTCAGACTCCAGTTCTTTGCACAATTCATTATAATATTTTGCTTTGTCTTCCCATGCTGCCCTTTGAAATCTTCTATTCAGCTCCTTAACTTCTTGATTTATTCTCTTTGCTTTGGCTTCTCGGCACTCTAGTGCAATATTCAGAGTCTCTTCTGACACCCATTTTTGTCTTTTATTCTTCTGTCTTCTTTGTAATGACCTTTTGCATTCTTCATGAATAATGCTCTTGATATCCTCCCACAGCTCATCTAGTCTTCATTCATTAGTGTTCAAAGCCTCAAACCTGTTACTGAGTTGGTTTTTAAATTTAGGTGGGATAGATTTAAAGTAAAATTTTGATTCCTGTGGATTTGATTTAACCTTCTTTAGCTTTAATTTGAACTTGCATATGAGTAGTTGAAGGTTTGTTCCACAGTCAGCACTTGGCCTAGTTTTCATTGCTAATACTGAACTTCTCCAATGATTCCTTCCACAGTTGTAATCAATCTGATTCCTGTGCATACCATCAAGTGAAATCCATATGGATAGCCTGCATTTATGTTTCTTATAAAAGATATTGGCTATGAATAAATTATTCATTGTGCAGCATTCTATCTATCGTTCTATCTGCAGCCTCATTTCTGTTACCAAGTGTATGTTTTCCAACTACTGATCCTTCTTCCTGTTCCCAACTTTTGCATTCCAGTCACCCATTATTATATCTTGGTTTTTCATGCTTGATCTGTTTCTGACTGCAAACATATTTGAAAAAAAAAATGTGGCAAACCTTGAGGAGAATGGGAATCCTAGAACACTTGATTATGCTTATGTGAAAACCATACTTGGATTAGAAAGCAGTCCTCAGAACAGAGCATGGAAACACTGCATGGTTCAAAATCAGGAAGGGAGTGTGTCAGGGATGCATCTTGTCTCCACACCTTTTCAATCTAAATTGAACAAATCATTCAGGAGTCTGGGCTTTATGAGGAAGAATGTAGCATCAGGGTCAGAGGAAGACTTATGGACAACCTACATTATACAGATGGCACAACCTTGCTTGATGAAACTGAGGAGGAACTGAAGTGCTTGCTGTAGAAGGTCAAGGACTGTAGTCCTCAATATGGATTCAAGCTCAACATCAAGAAGACAAAGATTCTCACCACCAGTCTAATTAGCAGCACCGTGATGGGTGGAGAAGAGATTGAGCTTGTTAACTGTTACACCTTGCTCGGCTCCACAATCAACACTCTTAATATCAGCAGTTAGGAAATGAAAAGACTAATTGCATTAGGTAAATCTTCTGTCAGGGACCTTTCCAGAGTACTGAGAAGCAACGATGCCAGTCTAGAGACTTAAGGTGCACCTGATCCGGTCCATGATCTTTCAATTACTTGTGATGCGTCACAGAGACGAATAATGGCTAAGGATGATAGAAGAAGAATTGATGCTTTTGAGTTGTGGTGCTGGAGAAGAGTCTTGGACATGCCATGGACGACCAAGAAAACAAATAGGTCTGCCTTGGAGAGTGTGAAACCAAGTTTCTCCTTAGAGGCTAGGATTTTGAACCTCTGTCTCACATACTTTGGGCACGTGGCCAGAAGGGACCGATCCTTGGAGAAAGACATGCTCAGAAGGGTGGAGGACAGTGCAGGAGAAGAAGACGCTGGATGGGACAGATTGATATAGTGCCCGGGGCAATGGTGGTAGGTGTGTCAGAGTCAGTGAGACTGGGTCAGGACAGGGCAGGTTTCAGAGCTGTTGTACATAATAGGGTTGTCATGAGTCACAGGCGATTCAACGGCTCATAACAATAACAACAACTGGTTTACTTACAAAGCATTATGCTGTTGAAGGGGGTGGTCAAGAAGGTATGTTAATAGCTTTATTTTGGGGATGTAGAACCTAAATATTGCTAGGTATTGGGAGCTAGGACTGAAAACAGAATTTGCAAGGCCCAGTGCTTAATGAGAGTATAGACCCCTTGTTTAGCATGTAAGAATTTCAAGACAGCAACAGCAGAGCATTAAAGTAAACATGGGACATTTGATTTATAATTGTCTCTTAGAGTTGTTGTGAGCATTGTTGTTGTTGGGTGTTGTTGGGTCCATTTTGACCCTTGGAGACCCATGTGACAGGGGTTTTCTAGGCTACAATCAGATCATTAGGCCTTTCTCTCATGAAGCAGCTGTGTGGGTTTGAACTGCTGACATTTCAGTTAGTAGTTGATTCCAGCTCTTACCAGTCCCACGGGGCGGAATAGAACTGCCTCCTTGGGTTTCCAAGGCAGTAATTTGCTTGGCTCCACAGTCAACACTCTTGTCACCAGCAGCCAAGAAATTAAAAGACGTATTGCCATGGGAAAGTTTGCTGTTAGGAACCTCTCCAAAGTGCTGAAGAGCAATGGTGTC
>NW_006400011.1:3440528-3452826 GCF_000299155.1 Elephantulus edwardii
GATTCTCTATCCATTTGTTTGTTGATGAATGATGGGTACTTGGCTGTTTTATCTCATTTTTGTGAATATTATTGCAATAAACATAATGGACATGCAAAAAAAAAAAACAAAAAAAACAAAACCAGTTATCATTTCGGCCAGTCATAGAGTGCCATCTCCTTGCTAGCAAATGTCTAAGGTTTAGTTTCAAACACTTCTGGCCTGGACCAGCTCGGTCCTCTTTTAGGGAGTTCTAGCAGCTTCCATGCCAGCCCCCATCTATAATTTGTTGCACCTGAGACAGGTAAACAAGGCTATGCTGTGGGGAATGGCGGTAATGATCCACCAGGATGTAATCTTTAACACACAGCTGAAGGATGGAAGACTATGTAGCAATCAGGCATATGGACTCTGAGCCAGGCTCCCTGAGTGCAGATTCCGGTACTTTCACTCCTTTGCTGTGTGACTTTGAACAAGTTACTCAACTTCTCTGAACCTAGATTTCTGTGGCTGTAAAGTGAGTATGATGTGAATGTTGTAATTATCGATTATTTCTGTTAGTTATCGGGTTGGCTTCTACTTACAAAGTTGTCATTATCTATGATAGGATGAAACACTGCCCACTTTTGCACCATCTTCATGATCGTTGGCACATTTGAGGCCCTGTTGTGGCTCTTGTGTGATACACTCCACCCTAGGGGCCTCTGTGTCAGACCATGTTCTCTTGTGATCCATAGGGTTTTTCATTAACTCTGGGAAGTAGATTGTCAGGCCTTTGTTTTTAGACTGTGTAAATCTGGATACCATGCTGAAACCTGACCCTCTGGGTGACCACTGGTATTTGTAACACCGGTGGTAGAATTTCTAACAGCGTAGCCACACATATGACATGACAGTATGACAAACTGGCATGCTTAAAATGGCTCTAGAACATAATGTGTGTTTGTTAAATAGTTGTCAGGCCAATTACACAGGCCATTTCTTTGACTGTGAAGCCTCACCAAGTTTCCACTTGAGGTCAGACAGCCTCACCCTGCCTCCAAAGGGAGGCTCACACCCTTGGAAAGTTTGCGGCTGCACTTACTGGCCAAGCCTTCTGCAGACTGGGCAAGGCCTGAGCTTCTCTCTCTGTGGACACACCCAAGCTCACTACCACGGGAGACTTCGCAGGTCAGGCTGGAAGTGCTCCCTGGACCTCAACACAAGTCACATGACCTGTGTTTTCAGGGGCCACACCTCCTGAATTGTTGAAATGCCTGGCTAGTGGGGAGAGTCCACCAGGAGTTCTTTCCCTGGCTCCTTCAGCTGACTGCTTTACGGCACAAGGGTGCCACCTGCAGCCAGAGGCTGGAGATGGGTGGGGAGCGGGCACCAAGGTCAAGGATTCTAGTGTGGAGTGAGACCAAGACATTCTACTGGGAATCAGGAGGACCACAATATCATCCGGACACCCAGGGCCTCCTGGGCACTCCAGGTACCACAAGTTGGTGTCTGAGAATCCCACCTTGTGCAGAGGGTGGGAGGCAGGACCACCCACACAGCCTACAACCCCCTGCTAATCCACCCACACTTGTAGCATCAATCTTCAGGCATCTAGTCTGGGATGGGGGCACACCTGCGCCCTTTGAACTGGTTTGCCTGCCTGATTGCTTTATGTCTGTGACCTGGACCAGTTCTTTGTTGTTATGGAATGTTGAGTCGGAGCCCTCTCATAGCTGACACTTCAGCAGGTTTTCAGAGGCTGTCACTTGCATGGGAGGGATTGCTTATCTTTCTCCCACAGACCTGGCTGGGGGATTTGAACTGTGTGCTTTTGTGTTGGTTGTGCAACTCCTTACCACTTAGCCACCAGAGATCTCGGACAAGTGCCTTAGCCTCCCTAAACCTTAGTTGTCTCATTTGTAAAATAGGATTTATAACACTGCCCTCTAGGATAGCTGGGCTTGTAAGCCACCAGCATGCTGAGAATGTGACACTGAGTAACAGGTTACAATCCTGCCCAATCCCTCACTATCTGTGCTACGCTCAAGTCTTCTTCTGAAGCCCATGCATGCATCCTTCTCATTGGGTTTTTTCTCCTTTTTTCCACTGATCCTCCACTTTACCAAGCTTGATGACTTTTTTCAGGGATTAGCCTCTACTAATCCCCTGCCCAAAGTGTCTGAAACAGTCTCACGAACCTGGCTTCCCAGGAGCACTCTGACTGTGTTCTTCTAAGATTTCTCTGTTCTTTAGGCAGTGCAAGCTATAGTTAATATCCTTCACCAACACCACAATTCAAGAACACCAACTCCTCTTCATTCTTTCGTATTGATTGTCCAGCTTTCACATATATCCTGGACAATGAAGAAGAATTGCTACATTCAAATGGTGGTAATATCAAAGAATATTGAACAAGTTATGGCCTGTCAGAAGAACCAACACATCTATCTTGGAAATGGTGCAACCAGAATGTTCCTTAGAAAGGAAGATGGTGAGACCTCACATACTTTGGATATGTTGTTAGGAGGGATCAGTTCCTAGCAAAGGACATCAAGCTTGGTAAATAGAGGATCAGTGTAAGAGGGGAAGACCTTCAACGAGATGGGCTGACACACTGACTCCAACAACGACGGGCTCAGAAATAGCAATGATAGTGAGGCTGACTCAAGACAGGACAGTGCCGCCTTGTTTTATACTTAGAGTCCCCATGAATCAGAATCTATGAATCCGTGAGAACTCCAAACTGGAATGAACAAAGATGTCTTTCAAGAGTAGAATGGATGAAGCAATAATCATAACGGAATACTAAGTAACCATGAGAACATACATACTGAAACTACGTGGGTGAATCTCACCAAGGCGGTGCTGAGCTAAAGGGGTAACACACAAATGAGTACTTTTTTTTCAGTGTAAAAATAATTTTATTAAACAATAATAAATTTTTATTTAATGAATTTTGCTTTGTCTTTCAATTCCATTGTTACTCAATATCACCACAGTTCCTCCAAAGCTTGTATACAAGATTCATCTTCAAGAGAACCCTTGTTCCACTTCTGTTCCTTCAATATAGATTTCTGGAGGTCACTGCATGCTTCTGTGCAATGCTGCCACTGGACACAAGAGCTGTCACATTTTGTTTTCATTAGGCTGCATGCTGATATGCTTGTTCTCTCCTATTATTTCTCCATATTAGTCACTCACTTCAGGGTCATTTTAGGATACCAGTACTTTCTGCTTCTTTGTTTCAGTGACCCTAGGAAAAGAAAACTAGTTCCTGTATGATGAATGAGTTGATATCCTATTAATTCCAGGGAAAAGTACAGATCTATGGAATTAGGACATGCCAACATCTAAGGAATACAAATAAAAGTTAACTATTAGATTGATCTTAGATACTTCCAAAAATTATCTGTATTGCAGTTTCTTCTCACAGATACAATAAATGTTTCTGTGAGTAAACAAATGAGTACTTTTATGGGTTGATTTTACAGAGGTCACACAGGGTAAAATCATATAAACCATTGGCATAGTATCTGGAAGAAGGCAAGCGGGAAGCTTTTAGAAGATTGTAAATACCTTTCTTTTGTCGTTTTATTTATTTAATTTGTAATTTTTTTTTTCAATTTAAGGGAGAATGATGGCCACCTGAGTGTGCCTGATTTTGGGAATGAAAATCCATACAGCTGCACTTTTCTCTAGGTCTCTCATATTTCACTGGTCTTTTTTTTTCTCTTTTTCTTTTTCAGACCAAGTAATCTTAGTAAACCTGAATTGTGTAGCTCAGAATCAAGAATTGGAATTTAGTTAGGCCTGGCCACAATGTTTTTCTTTGTCATTGGGAGGAATGTTGATTAAAGTGTGAATAATCTCTGAATTTTTCTTAAAAGATTGATTCTGAATCTGTACAGCTGAGTAGGACCTGAGATTCTGCATGTTTAAGCAAGCTCCAAGGCGAGGCTCCTGATCCAAGGACAACATCTTGATAAGCAGGACCCTGGCCAAAGCTGCGAACTATAAACCTTTCTTTTATCTGCAAGATTGTTGTCAACTGGGTCTCACAGAAGGTGGAGACCCATTGGTTTCATCTTCCACTGCCACCATCTGTCTGACATGTCCCACTTAGAGGGGGAGAAAAGTGCTTTACAGCATATGTCTAGAGCTTCTCTTGACTTTGGCAAAAGGGAAAACAGTCAAAAAACTGCAGGAAATTTACAGCAATACCCCCAATCTTCTCAATCCATGGGAAAGAAATCCACCTAAAGCCGGAAGTATTCACAGCTCCATGAAAGCCTCTCCAATACGGTGCCAAGTCAGTCCTACTCCTTGTTCCTCCAGCCTCCTTTTATAAAGCAGGGTGCCATCTCTCTCACAGCTCCCAAGACACACCTTGGGGGTCTGGTCAATAATAGTATCATCACTGATATGTATTGTAACTTAAGGGACTCTTTTCTCACTAGTTAGTCTTCCTCTCTAAAAATGTAAGGCCTTCTTCATTCTCTCATGTACGGGAGGATACATATGTATAAAGAAGTGAATGAAAAGCTAATTTATTTTAAAACTACCACTCAAATCACACTAAAAAAGTAAAATGAAAAAACTTCCCAATATTTCTTCCCCCCCCCCCCAAAAAAAAAATTAGGTTCTTGAAAATGTAGTCTTTTATCTTGAACCTCTCTGGTATGTCCTTGAGGCTGAATCATTTTTCTTACTTCCATGTCCAGGGAAAAGTAATGGCCGTTCAAATTAATGTCACTTGAAGAGGGGAGTATTAAAGTAAGAACAAACACTATAAAGGAGTATGTTTAAGGAGAGGAATAACACATTTTGTTTCTGCAGGTGGGAAGTTAATCGAAGGTGATAACCTGGGCTTGGGTCTTGGGCTGATGTGGCATGCTAATGAGACTTTGTAAAATTGAAAGTCCCAAGCCTCCTCTAACTCTGACTCCATAAATAATCACCTGAGATGGATCCAATTCATAAGACTTCAACATATTCAGGAAAATTATGAAAACATCCATGTAAAACATGGCTGGATACTTGTGTTCAAGAACTCTCCAGTATCTGGAGAGGAAACAAAGGCCAATTATAAACATGGTTGTCTCCTCATTGATATACTCTCCAAGCCAATCCACTGACCCTCAAACCCCTGAGTCCCCTTTATTCTGTACTGAAAAGAAGAAAGTCCATTAACTTTCTTCAGTGGACTATGTACTATAAAAGGCACTTTCATGTGTAGTCCTCACAACATCACATATCATGGGTACTTTTACTCCCTGAGGAGGCAAAAGAGGGTGGATCACACATGCAGAATTCAGATGTCTTGTGATAGGTAGTCACCCATCCTAAAGATGGCCCAATGGTAAGAAATTTTGTTTTCTTGACACTGTTATGCAATCCATATTGAACACTGTATAGTCTTTGATCTTTTGCAACAAGAGCTTCAAGTCCTCCCGTTCACATTCCTCTTGTAGCAGAAGGGGCCACCCCACCACCCTTTCTGGCAAGATGGCGACCAACCCACATTCCTATTGGTGCAGAAGGGTGGCCACTCCACTTCCCTGCTGGGGTGGGAGGGTGGCCAGTACATCTCCTCTAAGGGGTGGGAGGGTGACTACCCTACCTACCTTTTGAGGCAGGAGGGAAGCCACTACAGCTGTCTCACCACCCCTTTGGGGTAGAAAGGTGGCCACCAAGGCCACCCCACCTCATCTTAGGGGCAGGAAGGTGGTCACCTGACTTCTCCTTTGGGGTGAGAAGGAGGCCACAATGGCCATACCACTTACCCTTTGGCTAGAGAGTATGGCCACCATGATTACCCTATATCCCTATTTAGGTGGGTGGGTGGCCAATCCACCTGCTTGTTGAAGGTTACTATGGCCAACCTGCCTCTTAGTTGGGGTGAGAGGCTGGCAACCCCACCTTCCAGTTGGGGCCAGAGTGTGGTTAGCCTACCACTCTGTTGGCATGAAGGGTGGCTACCCCACATCCCAGTTGTGGCAGGAAGGTGACCACACCACTTCCCCAATGAGGTGGGAGGATGATCTCCACACCTCCCCTTTGAGGTGAAAAAATGGCCATCCCACTTCCTTGTTGGGCCAACTGGGGACATGAGAGAGGCCACCATGACCAACCCAGCTCTGCATTTGGGATGAGAAGGTGGCCACTCCACCTCCCCACTAGGTGAGACAATGACCACCACACCTTCTTTTTGGGGTGAGATGGTGGCCCCCTCACCTTCCCTTTAGGGCGGGGGGTGTCCATTTCACCTTCCTTTGAGGCAGAAGGGTGAACTCTCTGATGCCTACTCCCCAAACTTTGGTGTGGTATCTTCTCATTGGGGTGAGAGAGTGGCCACCCCACCTTCCGTTTGGGGTGTGAGGGTAGCCACTGTAGCCAACCCACCTCCTTCTGGGCCAGGAGAGTGGCCACATCACCTCTCCTTTGTACTGAGAGAGTGACCACCCCACCTCCTTTTCTGGTAGGCTTTTAAATTCAACTAGAAGCACCTCAGTAAGATGATGTTGTTCTTATGTGCCATCAAATCACCTGAGACCCATAGTGACCCTATGTACAGCAGATCTGAGCCCTTCCCTGTCCTGAGTTGGACTCACTAATTCTGACACATCTTATCTATTGCCCCAATTAGTGTATCTATCATTCCATCACATTGGGGTCTTTCTCTTTTGCACTGTACTTCCATCCTTCCAAGCATGATGTTTTCCTCCAAGGACCAATCTCTCCTGGCCACATGCCCAATGTATGTGAGACAGAGCTTCAAAATCCTAGCTTTAAATAAAAATAAAAATAAAAAATCCTAGCCTCAAGGAGAGACTTGATTTCTTCCTCTCCAAGACAGACCCATTTGTTTTCTTGGCAGTCCATGGTATGTTCAAGACTCTTCTCCAACAACACTACTCAAAGACATTGATTGATTTTTCTCCTGTCATCCTTAGTCATTGTTCAGCTCTCTGAAGCATAATAAGTAATTGCGATGACCGTGGCTGGATTAGGTGGACCTTAGTCTCTCTATACTGACATCATTGCTTTTCAGCACTCTGGAGAGGTCCCTGACAACAGGTTTTCCCCAATGTAATTTGTCTTTTGATTTCCTGACTGCTGATGTTAAAAGCGTTAATTGTAGAGCCAAGCAAGCTGTAATTGCTAACAACCTCAATCTCTCCTCCATCCATCATGGTGCTGCCAGTTGGCCCACTGGTGAGAATCTTTGCCTTCTTGATGTTGAACTTCAATCCATATTGAAGACTACAGTCCTTGACCTTCTGCAACAAGTACTTCAGGTTCTCTTCAGTTTCAGCAAACAAGGTTGTGTCATCTGCATGTCATAAGTTGTTGATGTGTCTTCCTCCAGTCTTGATGCCACATTCCTCCTCATAAAGCCCAGACTCCTGAATGATCTGTTCTACATACAGATGGAAAAGCAACAGGGGACAGGATGCATCCCTAATGCACTCCTTTCCTTTTGAGCCATGCAGTCTTTCCTTACTCTGTTCTGAGGACTGCTTCCTGGTCCAGGTATAGGTTTCACGTAAGCACAATCAAGTGTTCTGGGATTTTTATTTTCCTCAAGGTTAGTTACAATTTGTTGTGATTCACATAGTCAAATGCCTTTGCATAGCAAATGAAACACAAATAGACATTCTTCTGGTACTCTCTGCTTTCTGCCAAGATCCATCTGACATTGGCAGTAATGTCTTACTGTCACAACCTCTTCTAAACCCAGCTTGTGTTTCTGGTAATTCTCTGTCAATGTACTGTTCCAGTTGTTTCTGGATACTCTTCAGCAGGATTTTGCTAGTGTGTGATATTAGTGATATTGTTTGATAATTTCCATGCTCTGTCTGGTAACCTTTTTTTGGAATGGGAATAAATATGAATCTCTTCGAGTCAGTTGACAAGTAGTTTTCCTCCAGACTTCTTGTCACAACTTGATGAGTATATGAAGGGCAGCACCTGTTTACTAAAATACCTCCACTGGTATTTCATCAATTTCTGGGGCTTTATTTTTTTCCAAGTCCTTCAGAGCAGCCCGAACTTCCTCATTCATCACCATTGCCTCTTGATCATATGTTGTTTCTTGAAATTCTTCTGTGTCAACCAATTCTTTTTGGTACAATGACTCTGTGTACTCCTTCCATCTTTTTTTAATGCTTCCTGAACCATTCAATATTCTGCCCATAGCATCCTTAAGCATTGCAACTTGCAGCTTGAATTTGGTCTGGTGGTTCTGGTGAGGATTAGAGCAGAATGTTGACTCACTAATGGGTGTGAGATGATGTGATTCAGCCTTCTATTTAAAACCATATTTGGTCTGCAGCCTGGGGCTGGAATCCAGTTTAGAAGTCATCTTGCAGCAGCCAGATTCTACAGAGGTTTGGTTGCTGGTTCTGGTGAGTATTAGGGTGGAATGTTGACTCCCTAATGGCTGTTAGATGATGTGATTTGACCTCCTGTTTATGTTGAATGCAATAATGGTTACCCATGGTGGACAGTGTTTGGTGGAGGTTCCTGATTAAAACAAGCTTGGAAGCAGGAGTGGCATCATCCACTTCTGAAATAGCTTGCCTCCTGAAACTCTACAAATGTGGAGAAATGAAGAAAGTTAAACAAGTGTGCAGGTCTTTGGTTCATAGAGTCGCTATGAGTCATCTACAACTCGATAGCACTTAACAATAATCTGCTCTTAAAGGTCTATGAAAACCCTGTGAAGCAGTTTTTCTTTTCATGCATAGAGTCACTATAAGATGGAAATAACTCAACACCTATTAAAAACAACACCAACAAGCACAGCCTCTGCGACCAGGAAGACTGTGCTGCAAGCTCAATGGCATGTAGCTTGAATCTGCCAGGAGAAGGATGGGCAGTCTCCTCCCATCTGATTAACTGTCTCTTAAAACCCACTAGAGGGTGAGCTGTGGATCAGTTGCAACTTGACAGCACAACACCAACACCAAGACCACCACCACTAACAACAACAACAACAACAACTTCTGCCTAAAGTTGTGTGGTTGTGGGTGAATCCATTTTCATTTTATCTCATGTACTTCATCAACAAAGTGGGAATAATTAAATACACTTGAAAGAACTTCTTGTTGTTATGTGCTGTCAAATCTCCTGTGACCCATAGCAACCCTACGTACAACAGCTCTGAAGCCTGCCCTGTACTGAGCCAGCCTCCCTGACTCCTATGCACCTACCCCATTACCCTAGTTACTGTATCAATCCATCTCATCAGGGGGTCTTCCTTTCTTGCTGTCCTTCTACCCTTCCGAGCATGCAGTCCTTCTCCAAGGACTTTTTTTTAAATGGAAATTTATTTAGAATGCACCCTTCAAAAGTTCATTGCCAGGGAGCTCTGGTGGCCTAGTGGCAAGATGCTGCACTGCAATCCCAAAGGTACGCGGTTCAAATCCACCAGATGCTCTGCTGGAGAAGGAGGAAGCAATCTCCTCCTGTACCAGTCAGATCTGATTTGATGGTACATGTAAAAAAAAAAGTTCATTGCTTCCTTTTTTTGTCCTATAATCCAATAGGCTAAACAATTAACTTACTTCAGATAATCATTTCTTAAACACCTGCCATGTGCTTGGCAGGGCCTCAAGTATGACACTAAACTTAGGCAACACTTATGCTTGCAAGGCCACATTATGTAACTATGAGAAAGGCAACATTTAGGGATTCTCAGCCACAGGTAAGCATGACAATATGCAAGCATGACAAGGCTATGAGGCACAGGTAACTCTTCAGTAATGGACCCCAAAGGTGGAAATGAGTCCAGCTTGTTGTTGTTGGTAGGTACTATCAAGTAGAGTACAACTCATTGCAACCCTATAACCAACAGATCTGACCCCTGTTCTATCCTTTGCCTTCCACATCCTCCCTGACACACTTGAGCCGATTACTGGAGCCACTTTGTCAGTATGTCTGATTGAGGTTCTTCCTCTTTTGCCAATCCTCCATCTTTTCAAGCATGATGTCCCCCTCTGAGAAACAGCCTCTCCTAGCATCACTGCCAAGTATGTAATTTTCTTACTTGCCTTCACAATAGGTGTCACTAGCATCTGATAATCTCAAACTTCCAACAAAAATGTGTTAATTGTGTTGCAAATAGAAATACCGTTTGAACCAGAAATTCCACTACTAGGAATATACCCTAAAGAAACCAGAACTGCTACCCAAGCAGATATATGCACACCCATATTTATTTCGGCTTTGTTTACAATAGCAAAGAGCTGGAAACAACCCAAGTGCCCATCAACAAATGAATGGATAGAGAAGCACTGGTATAGTCACACAATGGAATACTATGCAACACTGAAAAACAAGGAACTCATAAAATAGTATACAAAATGGTTGACCCTGGAGGACATTGTGCTGAGTGAAATATCTCAGTCACAAAAGGACAAATATTGCAGAGGGCCACTATTGTAAAATGGGACTGACATCAGGGTTGAGGGAAGACAGAGAACGAGGGGAGGAGAGGAATGATATATATTGCATTGAAACAGATGAGGAAGAGAACTGATTAAAAGGGATAAATGAATGGGTATTCTTGTTGTTACAGAAGGTAGGTACTGAATGAATGAACTCAATTGGTCATTTTACAAACACGTTAATCTGCTCACAGAAAAAGCACAGGGAGTTGACTTTGGTTGACATATTATGGGAGTTTGAGTGGCGTGGTGGTAAGGAGCTGTTCTGCCATCCCAAAGGCATGCAGTTTCGAACCCACACAGCTGCTCCACAAAGGAAAGATGGGCACTCTCCTCTCATGTGATTTACTGCCTTTGAAAACCTGCTGGAGGTCAGCTATGAATTGGTTCTGACTTGACCTTACACGACCACCATCCCACCATCCCAACAACAACAACAACAACAACAACAACATGAGCTCTATGTGTCCCCTGAACTCACTCTAGGAAACATCAAAAGCCTGAAACGATTTCCAAGGTCCTGTTTCCCTACCTCCAAAATACATCAAGCCTTGCCTTTCTGTACTCTCTGTGACTCCCCACTCTTCCTAGGATGTCCGGGTGCTTTGTTCTCTCACTCCAGTAGTTGCTTCAAGTGGCACCACTCTGAAGTTCCTGTTATGGCTGCCACAACTCCTCTACCCTCATTGTAAGCTTTTCCTGCAGCCTTCTTCCTACTCAGTACCCTGGCCACTTGACTGGACTGCTCAATGCTTCTGTTGGTTGACTATTTCCTCCCACTAGAAGGTAAACTCTTTATGATACATTTCTCCTTTGTATTCACTCTGTGTCCCAGAAGTTGTACCAGTGTCTGGCTTGGAATGTTTTGGTTGTCACGCAAACCACAGGTGAGCATATTGTCCATTCTTTTCCCACAGAGGCAGACTTAAACTGGCAAAGGGGCACTGCCTTTGGGTTAACAGAGACATCTCCTGTGGGCTAAAAGGTAATAATGGAAATGAGAATGACTCCAGAATCTCACCAAAATAAAGGTAAACAACCCAATCACAAAGTGGGCACAGGATATGAATAGTCACTTAACCAAAGAAGATATTCAGATGGTGACCAAACACATGAAATACAATATCCCTAGCTCTGAGAGATGCAAACCGAAACAACTATGAGATATCATCTCACCCCAGTAACAATAACAAAGTTCAACAGAACAGCAAACAAGAAATGCTGGAGAGGTTGTGGAGAAACTGGGACCCTTATTCACTGTTGGTGGGAGTGTAAAATCTTACAATCAATCTGGAAGGCAGTATGATGCTTTCTCAAAAAGCTAGAAATGGAAATACCATTTGACCCAGAAATTGCACTACTGGAAATATACCCTAAAGAAACCAGAAATGCCACCCAAGCAGATATATCCACAAACGTGTTTATTGTTGTTTTGTTCACAATAGCCAAGAGTTGGAAACAACTCAAGTGCCCATCAACAAATGAATGTATACTGAAGCTGTGGTATATTCACACAATGGAATATTACACAGCACTGAAAAACAAGGAGCTCATAAAATACTATACAAAATCAGTGATCCTAAGGGACATTTTTCTGAGTAAAATGTCTTAGTCACAAATGGGCAAATACTGCATAATGTCACTGTTATAAAAGAGGATTGACATGGGAGTTGGGAAGAAACCGAAAAAGAGGGGGTAAATAATGAGCACAGCATTTAAATCAATGAAGGGAAAGAGCTGTATAAAAGAAATATATGATTAGGTATCATTTGCATAACAACAGTTCAGAATAAGTGGTGCATAGCAAAGTGAACTGGGGGTCTGGAAGGAGGAAGGAAATTGTGCAGCAATGAAAGAATCTTTTTTGGGGGGGTTTGTATTTTTTT
>NW_006400011.1:3454091-3454618 GCF_000299155.1 Elephantulus edwardii
GGGGGGGAGAGATTGTATACCAATGAAAGAATTTTTCTTTTATTTTTCAAAGAGAAGAACAAACTGGAGGGGAGGGGTGGACAGGGAGAAAAGTGAAACAAGGAATGAATGGAAATACAAAATCTCTGTAAATTTTCATTAAAATTAATAATAACTTTAAAAAAGGGGGGGAAAGTACTGCAAAGTGGCTAATGTTATATTTATCTTTACCAGCTGTAGTGAAGATGGAGAGCTTCCAGAGCCTTGTTCAAGGCCTGGGCTTTCTCCCACCCACTCCCATGCCCATAGGGAGCAGAGTGTTCTGCATAAAGCCAAAATTAACCAAACCACTTGCGACCAAGTCCATCCCAGCCTATAGCAACACCATATGTGTCAGAGTAGAACTGTTACATGAGTATTTTTGAAATAATTTTTATTGTATATTAGTTTGCTTAAAGGCATTTGACTGTGTGGATCATAACAAACTGTGGCTGACTCTGAGAAGAATGGGAATCCCAGAACATTTAATTGTGCTAATGTGAAACCTG
>NW_006400011.1:3479330-3483946 GCF_000299155.1 Elephantulus edwardii
GTGCGATTGGCACAGGACAGAGCGGAGTTTAGGGCTGTTGTACATAGGGTCACTATGAGTCACAAGCGACTCAACGGCACATAACAACAACAACAACATGCGCAAAATGTTAACAATCCAGGAAGTACTAGAAGAAGATGGAGGGAATGCACAGTTATTGTATCAAGAAGAATTGGCTGATGCTGAAATATTTCAGGAAAGAAATAACCAACCCTGTATCCGTGTTGTACTCTTTGTCCATACCTGTATCTACATGCTGAACAAATCATTTGAAGTACTAGAGTTTATGAGGAGGAATAAAAGGATATAAAGATGTAAAGAAGGATATAAAGAATATTTGTCAACAACCTGCACTGTGCAGATGATATATCCTTATTTGCTGAAAGTGAGGAGGACTTGAAGTACTTTTGCAGAAGAATAAAGACTACAACCTTCAGTATAGGCTGCATCTCAACATCAAGAAAACAAAAATTCCCACCATTAGACTGATAACCAACATCATAATTGATGGAGAAAAGATTAAAATTGTCAACTAATTAATCCTATTTGAATCCACAATCAAAACACTTTGTTCCAGCAGTCAGAAGATCAGGAGTTGTATTGCATTGGAAAAGTCTGTGGTCAGGGACCTCTCCAAATTACTGAGGAGGAATGATGCCAGTTTAAGGACTAATGTGTGCCTCATTTAGGCCATAGTCTTTTCAATTTCTTACTATGTATCTGAGAGTTGGACAATAAGCATGATAAGGGAAGAATGGATGCTTTTGAGCTGTGGTGTTGGAGAAGAGCACTGGCTATCATGGACTGTCAAATGAACAAACAGACTTGTCTTGGAGAAAGTGCTGCTGGAGTACTTCTTGGAGAAAAATGTGACAAATCATCTCACACACAGCATGATATTAGGAGAGGGTATTCCTTGGACAGGAACATCATGCTTGGAAAGGTAGAGGTTTGACAAAAGAGAGGGAGACTTTCAACCAGATGGATTGACACAGTGACTTCTGAAACGGGCTCACGTATGTCAGAGATGATGAGGACAGCACAAGTAGAACAGGGTTTAGATCTGTGCTTCATACGGTTGTTATGAGTCATACTTGACTGCACCTAACAACAATAATGACAACAACATTGTGACTTGGATGAAAATAACAGAGCAGATTTGGTTTTCACATAACTCATACACATTTTGTGACAGTAATTATAATTCCTACAATATAACAGCACCCTTCTGGATCCCTGTGTTTACCATTCCCATTTGTCCCTCTTTTCCACATCCCTTCTTATTTTCAGAATTTTATTGCTTTTCTTAGATGCCATCAAGTTGACTACGACTATAGTGATCCTTTGAACAATAGAGTGAAACATTGTCTTATTCTGTGTTACCTTCAAGACTTCTGTCATGCTCAAGCCATTGTTGCAATCACCATATCAATCCATCTGAATTAGGGTCTTTCTCTCTTTCACAGACCATGTACTTTCCCCAGAATAATACCCTTTAAAAAAAATGTTGTTAACTATTGAATTTAGTATACAGTACATAAAATATACAAGAGCTATCCTGGTAATAATAAAAAACAAATCTCTTCTACAGAGATTGAGAAATAAAAGGACAAATCTAGTTTTCTAAAAGACAATTAATTGTATACATTTTATTTATAGTTTTGTACATTGTCTTCATATGAATGGGACTGTTTTTCTATTTAAGCCATTTTAACCAAAGCAAAAATAACCTAAGTAATACACAAAGTGTTTATATACAGCATAAAGATACAAAACCAGACATACTAATTCTAGTTAGAAATGTAATTATGATGTTACATTTCTTAAATCCACAAATATACTTAGGAAATCACCACTGATTTGAATGAAAAATATAAATTTGTAGCAAAGCTCTGTAGCTATAAAAAGAAAAATTATTGCCAAAGAATGCACCAATTTAATGTTCATTCCACCTTTGTGTCACATCCCTGGATCCTTCTTAAATGTTACATGAAGAAAACAAGAATAACAAAAGCAGACCAAAATGAAAAACTGAAATCAGAATTGCTAATGTTAATAAGTTGTTGTTTGTTGTTGCGGGCTGTCACAAGCAACTCATAGTGACCATCAGCAAGAATATAGTGAAAACAATGCTGCGAAAAGAAAGAAAAATGCTTCTGCGAACAATGATACATAAAGGTTTTGTTTCTCCCGTAGGGTATAGAAATGCAAGTTCTGTTTTAAATAGTATGGACAAATGAGTAAATGTTTTGTAATGTGACTTCTACTAAGTTATTACAGAGTGGGTCAGAAATACATTTACGAATTCTGGGGATGATATATATTGTAATTCTTTGAGTTAATGGACACTCCAGCCAAAACTTAAAAAAATACACACCATACACAAAACAGAACACAGAAATATAAGACTAAAATGAATGTGACTTCTCAGATCTTAGCAATATTTAGATGGAAATAAATTTAAATGCAGTCCACTCTGTTTTTGAAGAGGCTTTTGTTCTGCTCCCAAATAGCAAATGCTTGACACAGTCCCCTGTGAGAATACTCAGGTGTCTTAAACAATAAACCTATTTTTAGTGGTGGGGCTGCTCTTAGTAGCTGCATCTGCATGGGACTGATAACCAGTTACTATCTTTGGAGGAAGTCATAACCTTTCCTTATATGCCCTCTCTATTGTGAAACAGCATCTCTGTTTTCTCACTCAGTACTTCATATGCTATCTTATCACTTTTAACTCTAACATTTACAATACCTCCACATGCAACATCAGTGTAGTCATCAAAAAGATTCTCCAGTAAGGCACAGCAGTGTTTCTGGCCAAAAGCGATCAAGGTCACTTATCTCTGCTGTTTGTTTGAAGTAATTAGTCATCATCTTCCTTGTTTATTTTTTTCATTTTCCCACATGGGCTCAATATCATCTTGAAAACTGAGTAGTAATAAAAAAAAGAAAAAGAAAAAGTGAGTAGTCATACTCAGGTATTAAATTATGAGAAGACTGGATATGGTTGTACAGAGCCCCCAAATCTTCAAGAATATCAAACTTAGAAGAGAGCTAACGATTTGCTTGACAAGTTTTGCTTTTATAACTATTAAGAAAATTCAGAATACCCATCTATTATTCTATGGTGGCTGTTTGGTACCACCAAGTCAACTCGAGTATAATTGATAGTGACCCTGTGAACAACAGATCTGACCACTGTGCCGTCTTCACACTTCCTGATATATTAAAGCCTGTTGTGGCAGTCACCATGTCAATCTACCTGATCGAGGGTCTTCCTATCCTTTGTTGACCCTTCAGCCTTCATAGCATCATGCCCCTCTCCAAGGAATAACTTCTCCTAGCAACATGCCAGAAGTATGTGAGGTGAAGCCTCATTATCTCTGTCTCCAAAGAGCACTCTGGCTGCACTCTTTCCAAGACATTTTTGTTTGTTCTTTTGGCAATTCTTTGAATATTCAGCACTCTTCTCCAACACCACAGCTCAAAAGCATAAATTCTTCTTCTGTCTTTCATATTTATTGTCTAGCTCTCAGATGTATCGCAAGTGGTCAGAAAGACTAAGGCCTGAATCAGACACACCTTAGTCCTCCAACTGACATCATTACTCCTCAATAATTTGGAGAGGTGCCTAACTGAAGAATTTCCCAGTGCAATGAATCTTCTGATTTCCTGACCATTGATACCAAGGGTGTTAGTTGGGGATCCAAGCAAGATGAAGTTGTTAACAGTTTCAATTTCTTCTCTATCCATCATGATGTTGCCTTTTGGTCCAGTGGTAAAAATCTTTGTTTTCTTGACATTAATATGCAATCCATACAGAAGACTGAATTTCTTGATCCTCTGCAACAAGTGCTTCAAGTCTTCTTCACTTTCAGCACTAGAGCAGATGTTTGATATTGTGTTCTGGGTTAGTAATAGCCTGATTAGAATCTTTTCCTTTTTTCTTCTTTAGGCAGGGGATTAGAAGTAGGGGTGGTTTCCAGTTCCACAATTGCCATCTGCGCATAATACCTTTTTTTTTTTTTAAAAGTTTCTAGTCCTAGGGCAACAAATACACATTACAGTGTAGAAGGCATGGTGATGGCTTACCAGGAGTGCCAGGAAAGCCTGTTCTAGGAAGATGTCTCGCTGAAGGCATTCCGCAGCAAAACTCTGTAAAGTGAAACAAAGGAATATACAGGTTGCTGGTGGCCATGGTTTAATGCAAGAGCCAGGTGTTGGAGAAGTCCTTCACTCAAATTGCCACGTGGCGGAGCCCAGTGCTTTGTGCACCCTGTGTACTATGACAGAAGAATACATTAGACTAGGATGAACTTTCCTTTTCCAATATGCCTCCAGTTCGCACTACCAATGATCTTACTGAAAATTCATTGCTTCAGAAAGTTAAGGAAAAAGATATAAAAGCCTTCATAAAAACAAAACAAATTCTGGATGGCGGAAGATGGCGGAGGTGGAGAGCACAGTGTGAAGAGCCAGACGGATAGCAGCCTGCGAAGAGCGAATACCAGAGAGTACTTTACGCTCCACAGAGACTGACCATCACAGCATGACGTGAACAGTAGGATTTTGAATCAGAACTTTTGCTAATACATTATTTTAGAAGCTTTAAAAAC
>NW_006400011.1:3490216-3493057 GCF_000299155.1 Elephantulus edwardii
AAATACTGCATGGTGCCACTGTTGTAGAATGGGTCTGTCATCAGGGTGGGGGTATGACAGAAAAAACTGGATAAATTATGTATATTGAAACAGATGAGGGAAAGAACAGATTAGAAGTGATATGTGATTATTATGGTTAGCACAGGAATCCAGAATTAAGGTTGCATAGAGAAGTGTACTAAGGGTGGGTGGTGGGGGGAAGGGACGTGGGAATTGTATACTAATGAAGGAATTTTTTTCTTTTTTTTTTTTCTCTTTTCAGAGGGGGAAGCGAGCTGGTGGGGAGGGGTGGGAAGGGAGAAATTTGCGGCAATGAATGAATGGAAATCCAAAACCTCTGTAAAAAAAAATTATTAAAAAAATTCTGACAGATCTGAAATTTTAACCTATTTATAAATTCACAAGTTCATTTGCCACAGTCCCAACAATATTGCCAGAAAACGTGAGACACCTGGGTCATATTCAAAGACTTTTGTAATTCAACAGAGTGAACTTTATGTTATTGTTGGCTCTCCTTGCCTCCAAAGTTCCATTGACATGATAGCAAAGCCCAGGTGGATAGTACGGTGAGTTTACATCACAGCTTACATTATGCAACTCAAATCTTTTATAATCAAGCAACCTTATAAGACCTTTGCCCCAGAGGGAAACATTACCTTTATCATTGTTGTTACTTACTGTTAACTCTGACTCTCGGGGATCGTATGTATAGAATAACAAAAAGTTACTCAGTTCTGTGCCATCTTAATGATCACTGGTATTTTTTTTAATTTTATTTTATTAATTTTCATGAATGTTTACAGAGATTTCGGATTTTCATTCATTCATTCGTTGTTGCATTTTTCTCCCTGCCCAGCCCTTCCCCCCAGGTTCACTCTTCTCTTTGAAAAGTAAAAGAAAATTCTTTCATTGGTATACAATAACAACCCCTCCCCCCATGAGTACACTCCCCTGTGGAGCCTTCATTCTGGACTCTTGTCATGACCATAATACCCAGTCATATATCGCTTTTAAGCTGTTCTCTCCCTCACTTGTTTCAATGCAGTATACATAATTTATCCAATTTTTCTCAGTCTCACCCCAACCCTGATGTCAGTCCCATTCTGGCACTATGCAGTATTTGTCCTTTTGTGACTGAGATATTTCACTCAGCATTATGTCCTTCAGTATCATCGGTATTTTTAAATTATTGCTGTTATTATTATGTCATTCTATCTCATTGAATGCCCCTCTCATTTTCATTGACCTTCCCCCAGACATAATGCCCTTTTCTAGTCTAGTCTCATCTAGTGTTCTAGATTTTTCTTTCCTGGTAATGGGTCCAAAGTAAGCATGCTGTGGTCTTGCCATCATTGCTTCCAAGAGCAAATCGTTGTGTTTCTGTCTGTTTAATCTTTTGGTATGCCACAATATTCAATATTTAATATCTTCAAATAATACTGAATCTTTATTATATTGGTTAGTAAATAAACTGACCTCTGCTCTGGAAGAAAATACTTTATCTTCAAAGCAATTTGCTGTACTTATATCCTTGAGAAGGCTGTTCACACAACACGATGAAGGTAAACAACTCAATTGCAAAATGGGCAAAGGATATGAATTGACACTTCCCCAAAGAAGACATTCAGATGGCAAACAAACACATGAAAAAATGTTCAAAATCCCTAGCTCTAAGAGAGAGACAAATCAAAACACCCATGAGATATCATCTCACCCCAATAAGAACAGCAAACTCAACAGAGCAACAAACAACAAATGCTGTTGAGGTTGTGGAGAAACTGGGACACTTAATCACTGTTGGTGGGAGTTTAAAATGGTGCAACCACTCTGGAAGGTGATATAGCGCTTTCTCAAAAAGTTGGAAATGGAAATACCATTTGACCTAGCAGTTCCACTACTGATAATATACCCTAAAGAAAACCAGAACTTCCAGCCAAGCAGATATATGCACACCCATGTTTATTGCTGCGTTGTTCACAATAGCGCAAAGATGGAAACAAACCAAGTGCCTATCAACAAACGAATGATAGAAAAGCTGTTTTATATTCATACAACAGAATACTATGAAGAACTGAAAAACAAGGAACTCATGAAATATTATACAAAATAGGTGACCCTGGAGGACATTATGCTGAGTGAAATATCTCTGTCACAAAAGGACAAATACCACATAATGCCTCTGTAGTAAAACAAGACTGACGTCAGCATTGGAGGAAAGCTAAGAAAAAAGGATAAATAATGTACATTACATTAAAACAGATGAGAAATAGAGCTGCTTAAAGGACTATTGTTGGGGAGCTCTGGTGGCCTAGTGGCAAGAAGCTGCACTGCAATCGCAGAGGTAGGTGATTCAAATTCACCAGATGCTCTGCTGGAGAAGGAAGGGCAATCTCCTCCTGTATCAGTCATATCCAATTTGACGGTACACACACAAAATACGGAAATAAATAAATAAAGGAATATTGTTGTTGTTATGTGCCGTTGAGTCACCTGTAACTTATAGCGACTCTATGTACAACAGCCCTAAACTCTGTCCTATCCCATGCTAATCTTACCATCTCCGACACACCTACCCCCATTATCCCAGTCACTGAATCAATCCATCTTATTGAAGGTCTTCCTCTAGAGCGGGTCTACTCTGTTATCTGGAGTTGCTACTAGTCAGATTGAACTCAATTACTCACAACAACAGCAACACTAAGGACTCAAAGCAGCAGAATCAGGCAGTTGACCAAATTCATAAGTTACCAGAGATTGTGTTGTTGTTGTTATGTGCCGTCGAGTCATTTTCGACTCATAGCAACCCTATGCACAACAGCCCTAAACCCTGCTCTATCCTGC
>NW_006400011.1:3497182-3502362 GCF_000299155.1 Elephantulus edwardii
CCATTTTGTATAATAATGAGTTCCTTATTTTTCAATGCTGCATAGTATTTCATTGTGTGAATACACCAGAGCTTCTCTATCCATTTGTTGATGGGAACTTGGGTTGTTTCCAGTTCTATTTTATTGTGAACAAAGCTGCAATAAACATGGTGTGCATATATCTGCTGGGGTGGCAGTTATGGTTCTTTGGGGTAAATTCCCAGTAGTGGAATTGCTAGGTCAGATGGTATTTCTATTTACAACTTTCTGGGAAAGCACCATAGAGCTACCCATACTGGTTGCACCATTTTACACTCCCACCAACAGTGAATAAGGGTTCCAGTTTCTCTGCAACCTCACCAGCATTTGATGTTTGCTGTTCTGTTAAATTTTGCTATTCTTACTGGGGTAAGATGATATATCATAGTTGTTTTGATTTGGCCAGAATTTTATTGAGGATTTTTGCATGTTCATAAGAGATACTGGCCTACAGTTTCCTAATTTGGTGGTGTCTTTATATGATGTTGGTATCAGGGATATTTTGTGCTTCATAGAATAAGAATGAGACTTCATAGAAAGAATGAGACTTCTGGGAGAAGTCCATCTTTTTTTACTTTTTGGAAATACTTTATGTATGTGACAGTTCTTCTCTGATAGTTTGATAAAATTCACTAAGTGATGTTGACAAAACTGGAAAACCATCTGTAGAAAACTCAAGCAAGACCCATACTTCACACCACACACAAAAACCAACTCAAGGTGGGTTAAGAATTTGGGCATAAATACCAAGACTATAAACTTAACCAGGGAAAAACTTGAAAAAAATTGAGTCCTTCCACAGCATGAACAATTTCCTAAGCATAGTGAAAAGTCTGCAACTAGAAGAGAACAAAGTAGATGAATGGGATCTTCTAAGAATTAAAAAACAAAACCCAAACCACCTTCTTCAACAGGGTCAAAAGGAAACCCCCAGACTGGGGAGAAACTATTTAGTAATGACATGTCTGATAAGGAACTCATATCTAAAATTTGTAGACTACTCCAGCACTGGAACAAGGAAAAGATAAACAATCTAATCACAAAATAGGCACAGGATAAGAATAAGCACTTGACCAAAGAAAACATTTAAATGGTAAAAAGAACACATGAAGAAATATGAGAGAGATGTAAATCAAAACAACTATGAGATATCGTTTCACCCCAATAACAATAGCAAAGTTCAACAAAGAACAGAAAACAACAAATGCTCTGAGGTTGTGGAGAGACTGGAACCCTTACTCACTGCTAGTGGGAGTGTAAAATGGTACAACCACTGTGGAAGGCAGTATGGTGCTTTCTCAAAAAGTTGGAAATAGAAATATCATTTGGCCCAGTAATTTTACTACTGGGAATATAGCCTCAAGAAACCCAAGATTCCACCCAAACATGCATATCCATGTTTATTGTTTCATTATTCAGAATAGCAAAGAGATAGAAGCAACTCAAGTGCCCATCAACAAACAAATGGATAGAAAAACTATGGTATATATATTCACACAATGGAATCCTATGCAATACTGAAAAAAAAAACTTGTAAAACATTGCATAACATGGGTGACCGTGATGGACATTATGCTAAGTGAAAGTCTCACAAAAAGACATATACTGCATACCACCACTATTATATAGCAGGACTGACACAAGGAGTTGCAGGAAAACTAGGAAAAGGGTAGATAGATAATGAACACTGCTATGGAACAAATAGGAGAAAGAACTGTATAAAAGGAATATATGATTGGCATTATACGCAGGACTACAGTCAAGAATAAGAGGTGAATTGTAATGTGGACTTGGGGAGGGGGACAGGAAGGAGAGGAAGCAAATTTGTGTAACCATGAGTGGATATTTTTTATAGAAAGAGAAATCACCATTTTAAGAAAAGCATTGATTCTTGTTCTGTCATCATTAGTCGTCGTGCAACTTTCAGATGTTTAACAAGTAATTTAAAAGAATGTCAGTCACAATAAGTTCAAGGACTGCAGCCTTAAATATGAATTAAAGCTCAACATCAAGAAAAAGATTCTCACCACTGGGCTGACTGGCAGCATCATGATAGATAGTGAGGAGACTGAGATTGTTAACAGCTTCAATTTTCTTGGCTCTACAATCAACTCTTGCTATTAGCAGCCAGGAAATAAAAAGACAAATTGCTCTGGGAAAGTCGGCTGGCAGAGACCTCTCTAGAGTATTGAAGAGCAATAATGTCAGTCTGGAGACTAAGGTGCACTGACCCAGGCCATGGTCTTCACAATTAAGTACTATGCATCAGAAAGCTAGACAATTACTAGGAATGATAGGATAATTGATGCCTTTGAAGTGTGATGCTGAAGAAGAGTATTGACTATATCATGGTCGGCCAGAAGAACAAATGGGTTCATCCTGGAGAGGACAAAACCAGGCTGCTCTTTGGAGACAAGGATCCTCAAGCTTCATCTGAAATACTTTGGACATGTTGCAAGGAGGAACCTGTCATTGGAGAATGACATCATGATGGGAGGGTGGAGGAACAGCACAAGAGAGGAAGACCCTCAATGAGATGGATTGACCCAGTGACTAGGGTAATAGGGGTAGGTGTGTCAGAGACAATTAGGTTGGCTCAGGATAGAGCAGTGTTCAGAGCTGCTGTACATAGGTTTGCTATGAGTTTCAAGTGACAGCACACAGCAACAACAACAACCAGTCACAATGAGATACCATCTCACCACAGTTAAGGTGGCAAAATTTAACAGGAAGGCAAACAACAAATGTTGGAGAGGTAATAATTTATGAAATTATTGCTTCTGCATGCTGTGTAGTATTCCATTCTGTGAATGTACTATAATTTCTCAATCCATTCAATTGTGGTTGGATGTCTGGGCTGTTTCCATGTTCTTGTGATGGTGAATAATGCTGCTATGAACATTGGTACACAAGTCTCTGTTTTTGCCTCTGTTCTCATTTTCTTGGGGTATATTCCAAGCAGTGACATAGCTAGGTCATACGGAATTTTTATGTTCAGATTTTTGAGGAAACACCAAAATGCCTTCCAGGGTGGTTATACCATTATACAATTCCACCAACGACGTGTAAGAGTTCCTATCTTACCATATCCTCTCCAATATTTATTATTTCTATTCTGTTACACTTTGCCACTCTTACTGAAGTGAGATGATACATCATTGCAGTTTTGATTTGCATCTCTCTTATTGCCATTGATTTTGAGCTTTTCTTCACCTGTCTTTTGGCCATTTGAATATCTTCCTCTGTGAAAATTCTTTCCATGTCTTTTGCCCACTTTGTAATTGAGTTATCAGTCTTTTTCTTGTAGAGGTCCAGGACTATTCTGTAAACTTTTGTTATGAGACTCTTGTCTGAGCTGGCATTTTGCTAAGTGAACTAACTCAGTCCCATAAGGACAAATACTGTATAAAACCATTATTGTAGAATGAGTACGAGGATCCAAGGAGAGGGGAGTGGAAGGTGGAAGCAGAGAGGTGAAGATGTATGTGTGGGGCAAGGGGAATTCATCATGGGATCTCACAATTTGATGGTGGGGGTGAGGGAAATGGGAAGGAACTGATATGAAAACAATGTATTAGAATTTTGTAAATAAACAAGCATAATAAAACAAAAAGCCTCCCAAAACAAACAAATAAACAAACAAATAAACAAACAAATAAACAAACAAATAAACAAAATGTTATATAGGATGTCAAAAGATAGAACTCTCATCATTGTAGGTGGCATTGTAAAATGGTACAACCACTCTAGAAGGCAGTTTGGCATTTCCACAAGACCCTGAACATAGAAATTCTATATGACCCAATTATTCCACTGTTAGGAATATATCCTGGGGAAATTAGAACTGAGACACAAACGCACATTTGTACACCAGTGTTCATAGCTGGATTATTCACAATTGCAAGAGTATGGAAACAGCCCAAATGTCCTACCACAATTGAATGGATTGAGGAATTGTGATATATCCACAGGATGGAATACTAATATAGTACTCAAGAAGAACAATTTCAAAAATTACTACGTAACTTGGGAGAGACTGAAGAGCATACTGAGTTAACTAACTCAGTCTAAGGACAAATACTATGAAGGACCATTATTGTAAAAATAGAAGGATAATTAGCAAAACATGTATGGAAGTCTAAGGGGAGAAAGGATATGAGTAGAGGGGTGAGGACAGGCAGAGGAAATCATCACAATTTTGTGGGAGGAGGCAGGTGGTGTGAAGGAAATGGGAAAGATCTGCTGGGGACTTGAAAAGATGGGGTGATAGAGGTCATGACTCAATGGGAATTAAGTTTATAAAACATAGTGTTATGGGAATGATTGTATGAAACACAATGTGAATGAAGGAAAATGTGAAACAATATATATGAATTTTTTTTATGGTGAGAAAAATTTGTATTTAGAATTAGCCAGCTGGATTCAGTTTAGATGATCCCAATTTTGTTGGCAACATCCAAAGCATCATAGTCAGGAGCAAGTCGAACATAGGTCTTCTTCTCTCCATCAGGACTAATTAAAGTGTTCAGCTTAACCACATCAATGTCATAGAGCTTCTTTACAGCTTGTTTGATTTGGTGCTTGTTGGCCTTGACATCCACAATGAACACAAGTGTGTTGTTATCTTCTATCTTCTTCATAGCTGACTCAGTAGTCAGGGGAAATTTGATGATGGCACAGTGGTCAAGCTTGTTTCTCCTGGGGGTGATCTTTTGGGGGTATTTGGGCTGCCTTCAGAGTCTCAGTGTTTTAGACCACTGGTAGGTAGGTGGGTGAGGTAAGGATCTTTTTTTTTGAGGCTGTGGATGCCCTTCAGGTCTGCCCTCTTGGCCTTTAATGCCTTTGCTTTGACTTCAGTTTTGGGAGGGGCAGGGGCTGCTGCTTCCTTCTTCTCTTTGTGAATTTTTTTTGAAACCAATTTAAAATAAAAATTTTTTAAAAGAGCATCAGTGAATCATAAAGTGAATCAGATGAATTTTAGTTTTTAAGCCGACATCATTGCTCCTTAATACCATAGAGAGGTCCTTGACAGAAGATTTACCCAATCTTTTGATTTCTTGACTGTTGGTGCCAAGAATGTTGATTGTGAAAACAAGCAAGATCAAATTGTTGATAACTTTAATCTTCCTCCCAAGTATCATAATGCTGCCTATTGGCCCAGT
>NW_006400011.1:3503667-3504808 GCF_000299155.1 Elephantulus edwardii
CAGTCCTTGACCCTCTGCAGTAGGTGCTTCAGGTCCTCTTCAGTTTCAGCAAACAGGGTTGTGTCATCTGCATAACGCAGATTGTTGGTAAATCGTCCACCAATCTTGACCCCACGTTTCTCCTCATAGAGCCCAGCCTCCCGGATAATCTGTTCAAACCTATGTACAAACCTATGTACTTGCATGTAATATTAATAATATTGTTGTTATGTGCCATCAAGTCAACTATGACTCATAGTGACCCTATGAAATTTGGCTCTGAACCTAGTCCTATCCTGAGCCAGTCTCACCCTTTCTGGCCCACCTGACCCCATTACCATAGTCACTGTCAATCCATTTTATTCAAGATCTTCCTCTTCTGTACTGACCATTTACCCTTCCAAGCATGATGCCCTTCTCCAAGCACTAGTTCATCCTGGCAACATGCCCAAAATGAGATGGGCTTTAAAATCCTTGTCTCCAAGGAGCAAACTGATTTCACCCTCTCCAGGATAGACCTATTTGTTCTCTCTTCTCCCCTATCTCCCCTTTTCAAATTTAATTTTAACAAAAGTTACAGAACAGTTGGATTTTCATTCACTCATTATTACACTTTTCCCTCCCTACCCCCCTAGTTTACTTTAAAAAAAAAATCCATCCATTGTTCTTAATTTCCTCCCTCTCCCACCCCAGTCCACTATGCTATGCTATGGTCAACTGATATTCTACAAGGAAATCAAAGCTATCAAATGAGGAAATGTTAACCTCTTCAAAAATGGTGCTGGCAAAACTGAACTTCCACCTGCAGAAAGCGGAAACAGGATCTATATCTCACACCATACACAAAAATCAACTCAAGGTGGATCAGAGACCTGGGAGTAAAGCCCAAAACTATGATGTTCTTAAGAGACAAACTGGGATCAAGTTTAGAAGCGATAGTCCAAGGTATAAAGAGACTGCAAAATACAACCAGAAATGCACAATTTAAAAAGGATAAAATTGATGTATGGGACTTTCTAAAGATTAAATCTCTGTGCACATCAAACACTTTTCCAACAGGGTGAAAATAAAACCTACAGACTGGGAAAAAACATTTGGTAATACCATCTCAGACAAGAGTCTTATAACAAAAGTTTACAGAATACTCCTGGGCTTTCACAAG
>NW_006400011.1:3509838-3514315 GCF_000299155.1 Elephantulus edwardii
CAAAATAACTGGTCTGTTTCCTTTCAGTATGCCTCTTATAGTGACATGGACTACACCATGAGGGGTTTCTATGTCATGTTCCTGACAGTGTGCAGTTGGATTCTATTGGCCGGGATTTTATTGAGGATTTTTGCATCTATGCTCATGAGAGATATTGGCCTATAGTTTTCTATTTTGGTGATGTCTTTACCTGACTTTGGTATTAGAAATATGTTTGCTTCATAGAATGAATCTGGTAGCATTCCATATTTTTCAATTTTCTGAAATACTTTATGTAGAATTGGTTGCAACTCTTCGCTGAATGTTTTATAGAATTCACTAGTAAAACCATCTGGTGCAGGAAATTTTTTAGTTGGAAGTTGTTTTGATCCATTCAGTTTATTGTTTTGTAAAGGGGTCTGTTCAGGTGTTCTGCTTCTGTCTGTGTCAGTTTGAATCTGTTGTGAGTTTCTAAGTATTTGCCCATTTCCTCTAGGTTTTCATACTTGTTTCAGTATAATTTTTCCATAATATTCCATTGTTAATCTTTTCATTTCCTTTGGTTCTGTTGTGACATTGCTCCTATCATCTCTTATTTAGGTTATCTGTATCTTACCTTTCTTTTCCTTTGTTAGCTTTGCTAGTGGTTTGTCAATTATATTGACTTTTTAAAGAACGAACTCCTGGTCTTGATGATGGTTTCAATTGTTTTTCTGTTTTCCATTGCATTTATTTCTGCCCAAATTTTTATAATTTCATTGTTTTAGAGGTTGTCAGATGTTTTTGTTGTTATTTTCCTACTTGTTGGACATGTTAAATAATCAATTATCAAATTTTCTTCGCTTTTGATGTGTTTGCTTATTACTATGAGTTGACTTGTAATACTGCTTTAGCTGCATCTCAGAGATTTTGGTAAGTTGTGCTTTTATTCTCATTTGTTTCAAAAACCGTTTTAATTTCTTATTTTATACTCGCTGCAGCTGGAAGTGACACCCGAGCGGAGCATGCTGGGAGTCGTAGGCCTCAGGCTCTGGCCCGCTAGCTGTTGTGGGTTACCCTGCGTGAGGCTGTGACTTTGGCCTGCTCGGCGCATGCTCACGTAATGCACTTTGCTTTGATTCTCATGTGGAGGGGTCTCTTCCTAGTCCTGCAATTCTTTCCCTTCCTGGGGCGCCCACCCAATGCCACACGAGGCAAGCACTGGAGAGGCGAGAGGCCCGTGGCTCTGGCCAGCTCCATCACTGGAGTTAGCGCTGTGGTCGTGGCGCAGGACAAGGCGACAAGGACCAGGGACTCCCTGCTCTTGGCCTGCGAGCTAACCGGCATTCTGGAGTACAGGCGGGGAAAAGGGATGGAGTGATAAGGAAGTTGTTTGTGGATTCTTATTTCGCATCAGCGAGCACACCTACTATAATCAGAAAACTCCTAAGTATAGCATCAGGGATGAATGAACAGGCTTATTCAGAGAGAGGTCCCTCACCTATTTTGAACAGTTAAAAATTTCCCCAGATGCCTGGCTAGTGCGTGCGGAAGCCCTAGCCCAGGGGACATACCACAAGTTTTTCTGCTTCCAAGTACTAGAACATCAGGTTAAGTACAAATATTCAGAACTACTGTGCAAAGCCAACTAATTAGAGAGATGCCTGTATCTTGGCTTCAAGCTCAGATGCTGAATCCCCTCCCAGAGAAGATCTTTACATGAAATGAGGCAGCCCAAGTCTGCCTTACTTTTCAGAACATCTAACTGGATGGCCCAAGGTTTTGTTTTTTGTTGGGTTGGGTTCTTGTTGTTTGTTTGGTATTTTCACCCCCTCCATTGTAGTTGTTTACCATTGAACCAGAACACATAGCTGACCTCCAGGGCAGGTTTTTAGAGTCAGTTAATCACTAGGAAGGAGATTGCTCACCCTTTTTCCCACAGAGCTGGTGGATTTGAACCGCGTGCCTTTGGGATTGCAGTGCAGCTTCTTGCTACTAGGACCTAAACCCCAGGGGAGTACATTTATACCTCTGAATAGTCTTGGCTATTGATTGGTGGGTGGTAATGTGGTACATGCATCAGAGGTGGCTTGTAGGAATATTGTAATAAAAGACACGATGAAGGAACAGTGCATTCCAAACCTGGTGGAATCATACAACTATCAACATTTATCAAAATTCATAGAATTTCTGGAGACATGTTATTTAGGAAGTGGATGCCATTCCTGCTTCCAAACCTGTCATAGTATGTTATTGTTGTTATGTGCCATCGCCTGCGATGTATAGCGACTCTACGTACAGCAGCTCTGAACCCTTCCCTGTCCTGAGCCAATCTCATTAATTCTGACACACCAATCCCCACTGCCTCAGTCACTGTATCAATTCATTTCATCCTAGATCTCCTCCCTCTCCTGCGATGTCCGTCCATCCTTCTGAGCATAATGTCTTTCTCCAAGGACCGATCTCTCCTGGCCACATGCCCGAAGTGAGTGAGGAAGAACTTCAAAATTCTAGCGTCCATGATGGGTTTATAAATAATGTACTATGTCATAAGTCAAGAAAAGTGCTATGAGAAGAAGCATGGGACTGTTTGTTTGAAATTGTAAATAAAGGAATGGATCCTGTTGATAAAATGAAACTAGTGGAATCGTTATGTCGAGAATTACAGGTTACTGCCTCCCCAGTATTAACCAGGAAGATGTTGACTTCCTGGCCAGATTTTCTAAACTGGTAAATGGTACGGGGCAGTCATTGATACTTGTTGTTGTTGTTAAGTGTTGTCGAGTCACAGGCGACTCATATCAAGGAGGGTCCTTGACGCTTGGGTGCCTTTCATCCTCTCTCCAGGTTCATAGGGTTTCCGGAGGCAAGCTATTATGGAAGTGGATGCCACTCCTCCTTCCAAGCTTGTTTTAATCGGGGAGCTCCACCCCACTCTCTGTCCACATTGGGTACTTAGCTGGACTAAATTAATTAAGAACAGGGACATTAAGAATGCCACCAAAGTGCCTCTGATTTGAAGCTTTTATTTCATGAAGATGATGACATCTCTAATATCACTGGGTTTTATGTGATTATCTCCATATTTTGAAACAGCTGGAGTGCTCTTGGATCAGCAGAAAGCTAATGTAGAGGCAACTATATTGGCCTTCATGAAAAAACTGACTTATGAGGAAGAATACATTTTTGAAAAGGAAGGTGAAGATGAAGCCATGCTTGTAAAATTTAGAAGGCAACAGAAGTTATTGTTGAACAGGCTTGCTGAAGTCTCACAAGAATTTTTGCTGGCTTCTGTTCAGAGTTTTTAGTTCTACACTGCAGAACTGGCAGAGTACACGGTTTATGGAAATTGAAGTAGTAATAAGATTACTTTGTATGTTGGCAGAAGCTCCCCCACTATCTCGTGGTGCCCACGTCTCAAAAGCTAGAGCTTTGCAGGTTATGATGCAAAATTTGGTGACTCAGGAGTTAGTTCCTGTCAGTAGACATCTGTGACATTGGAGTTCTTTGAAACTGTTGTTAGATATGAAACATTTTCCATTGTTAAACCTCAACACATTCCATGTGTACTCATGACTTTCTTAGGCCACAGAGGTCTGTGGCATTCTAATGCAAAAGTACTGAGCAGAATGGAACTACTTGTTTTCTAGATCTGTCAAGTCTCTAAATAAACAAATGAATCCTTTCATTGACGATATTTTGAATAGAATACAAGAGTTAGAGAACTTTCCCCACCTGACATCAGTTATTTATCCGTGAGACAGAGGAGTGCTGATTGTTAACAGTTAATATCCAGCAGAAAGAAAACAAGCATTAATGAGGAATGTGTGGACTCCTCTAATGGAGATGCTTAAGATCCTATTAAAACAAAACTGGTGCTGGCCCAAGAAGAAGAAAGGCAGGCATCTAGTGGATTGTGTAAACCATGCTATTGGCTTTGTCAGTGGAACCAGCAAAGCTTTTAGCAACAAACAGACTGTGAAATAATGTGGCTGTTCCGAAGTTTTCCTGACTGTTTACATTCTGTGAGTCCTCAGTTGTCCTTTATGAAATGATCTTTTCAGAAGGGAGTTCACACTTTCCTTTGTCCCTTTGTCATATGATTATTTGCCTAGAAGAAGTTCTTCCATTCATCCCTTCTGCCTCAGAACATAGGCTTAAAGATTCTAAAAGAAAAGACCTCCAGAACCTCCCTGTTGCCTGGGTCTTGTAAAATGGACTGACATTGGGGTTGAGGGGAGAATGAGAAAGATGGCATAAACGATGTATACGACTTTGAAACAGATGAGGGAGAAAACGGTTTAAAAGGGATATATCAGGGGAGCTATGGTGGCCTAGTGACAAGGAGCTGCAACTATAATCCCAGAGGCGCACGGTTCGAACCCACCAGATGCTTTGCCGGGGAAGGAGGGACAATCTCCTCCTGTACCAGTCAGATCTGATTTGACGGTACACTCACACAAAAATAATAAAATTTAAAAAACAAAAAGGGATATATGATTAGGTGTTATTGTCATGA
>NW_006400011.1:3514486-3529548 GCF_000299155.1 Elephantulus edwardii
ATTAAAATTAATAATAATTTTTTTAAAAGCTGAAAAATTTTTTTTAAAAAGGAAAAGACCTCCAGGAGTTCATTTCCCTTATCAACCAGTTTACAGCCAAATTTAAGATATAGGAATCCTTGTTTTTACAACAAATGTTCATGCTTCTGCTTCATTCAGTTTTTGATGAGTTGCTCCAGCCAGCAGAAGATAATGATGAGAGAAGCAAATGTTGAAGAATTATTTCCCTTTCTTGCAGACAGTCCACAGGCAGTGGAATAAGTGAGGGCATAACAAATCAAGGTGCAGAGAATGTAGAGCATGTGTTGGTCCCTGTTATTCCAGGGGCAATTGAATATCCAGATCCAATTGCACAAAAAACATGTTTTATCACCTTCTCAAAGTTGATAGAACTCTGGGGAGGTAAAGATGGACCAGTGGGATTTGCTGACTTCCTTTATAAGTACATTTCCTATTGTATACATACGGTCGAAACAAAATCATAGCTGATCCTCCAGCGGGTTTTCAGAAGCAGTTAATCACACGAGAGGAGATTGCCCATCCTTCTCCTTCAGAGCAGCTGGTGGCTTTGAACTGCATGCCTTCTGGTTCACAGTGCCACAAGGCCACCAGAGCTAGGGCAGCTCAGTATTAGAAGAGCTGTGTGTTGTGAAAAATGATCCACACTTTAGTTGCCCTATTACTTCAGGGTGCAAATGAGGTTACATATACTTAGAAGCAGATGATACTAAGATCTTCTGTTTCCAGAATGCAAAAACCTAATTTTTCTGTTGTATTTCAGTTAATGTCTTATTGCAGCATGCCGTAATTAATGTATCACCATACACATGCATTAAGTTTGATTACAAATCAATTCTTCAAAAATATTTTTCAAAGTCTAGTATTGCGTATCGCGATGGGAAAGTCTGCTGTTAGGGACCTCTCAAAGGTACTCAGGAGCAACAGTGTCTCTCTGGAGACTAAGGTGCGCCTAATACAGGTCATGGTATTTGCAATCGCTAGTTATGCATCAGAGAATTGGACAATGACTAGGGAGGACAGAAGGAGAGTGGATGCTTTTGAGCTGTGGTGCTGGAGAAGGGTACTGAATGTACCATGGACTGCCAGGAAAACAAACAGATTCATCTTGGAGAGGATTAAACCAAGCTACTCCTTGGAGGCAAAGATTCTGGGGCTTCGTCTGACATACTTTGGACATGTTGCCAGGAGGGACGGGTCCTTGGAGAGGGACATCATGCTTGGGAGGGTGGAGGGACAGCGCAGGATGGGAAGACCCTCTATGAGATGGATTGGTTCGGTGACTGGGGTAATCGGGATGGGTGTGTCAGAGGCGGTGTGGTTGGCGCAGGATAGAGCAGGGTTTAGAGCTGTTGTTGCTATGAGTTGGAAACGACTCGACTGCACATAACAACAACAACAACAACAGTATTTTGTTGCAGACTGAGGGTAAAGTATTTTAATAAGTATTAATAAAGAGACAGAACACCAAGGATGTAGGAAAAACCAGGTAAAGCAGGAGGCGAATAGGAGGCAAACAGTTCTTGAACAACTGTAGCAAACTGAAGCACTGGTCCTTAGCTTCCGTTTGTCTTTATTGAAAATTGCCAGGGAGCAAATCACCAAGAGAATTCTATGCAAATGAAGCGAAACTCTTTCTATTGAAAACCTTCAGCTTGACTCAGGAAGGAGGGGTTAGCAAATACAGTGCAAGAATCCTGTAAATGCTTAAGGATTGCCTTAGTGTCTACCCCTGCAAACATTTAAGGATTGCCTTAGTGCTTCAGGGTGAATTCCAGTTTGTATCAGCCTCCCTCATAATCTGAAGTAGCATTTGGTTTATTACTAATATTTAGTATGAAATTTGGCTTCCCATAGTATATTAGGAAAAAACCTACTCTTAGGATTTCCTAACTCTATTCAAATCTCTAATGAAATACTAATGAGTTTTCAACCTCTTGTATTCATCTGAATATTTCAATTAACCATAACAAAGCTGTGGCATGTTTCCTAGCACCTTCAAAACCTTTGATTTGGCAGATGCACAGACAATATTGGCTTTATTCAAGTGTGCAGTGACACTGAAAACAATTCATCTCACAGGGGTCCCAGAATGTGTTCAACATCTTCAGCAACAACACCTGTCCTCGCTGTAGGTGGCACCAGATAATTCAAGAATTTTATCTAGCACTTCAGCAGCCTGATGCTAAAGTTTAAAAAAAAATTCTTTAAAGGCATTCTTCCAGAGAGCAAAGCTCTAAGACCTGGATCTTCCTGCACCTGCTTCATGATCAAGAATTCCCTTTAATTATTTTTTGTGTGCAATTCACACTGATCTTTTTTAACATTGTTTTATGCTTATGGCAATTAATGTACTAGGATTTTTCTGTAAAATAGTTATAGTTTTTCCCAAGTGCAGGCATATGACAATAAGGGAAGTTGCTTACATGCTTACATCTCAATTTTTTCTATATAAAAATTCTATTAAAATTTTAATAGCAAATTTAAACTAGTACCTTCTTTTTTTAAAAAAAAAAATATTTGAAACCTTAAGTCCTTTGTAAAAAACATACCAGTGGAAAACAAAGTATTTTTTTTAAAAGCTGAATATAAAATGTTTTACAAATTTTACTTGTGGAGATAAAGTATGGGAGGAATGTAACAATCAACTGATTTTTTTTTGTAGATAGCCATCACAGTTCTTTAAATTATTTCAATTTAAATGCCAACGTGTGTTCTGCAAAAAGGAATGCTCTCATAAATTAATGGATATAAAAATAGTCTGGTGTTAGGTAATTTTTTTAGAAAAAATAAAATTTAATATAGTGAAATATTAAAAAAAAAGAAATTGCCCCATATAAGTCTTTATAGTCATTGTTACTGAAATAATGGGTAACAAAAGCAACCACTTGGGGTCACAGCACATGTCCTTTGTTGTTCTTATTAGGTGCCCTCAAGTGGAATATGATTCATAGCGACCCCATAAACGAGACCTGAATCCTGTGCCAGCCTCCCAATCTCTGACACACTTGGGCTCATTGCTGCCATTGCTGTGTCAATGCACCTGGTTGAAGATCTTCCTCTCCTTCGTCTTCCCCCACATCTTCCCAAGCATTCTGTCCTTCTCCAAGGATAGCCTATCCTAGCAGTATCCCCAAAGTATGTGAGATGAAGCTTTGCCATTCTTGCCTCCAAGGAGCGCACTCTTCTCATGTCTTTGAGTTGATACTTTATCACAGTTAGTTATAGGTGGTAGTTTAAATGTGATTTCACTGTATGACATAGGTAGTAGCATCTCATTTTCTGTTGGGAAGGAGCCCAGTATTGCATTCAAATCCAAAGATATGATCAAGTCACCCCAAATCCCATCTTACAAATATTTTAGATTTTTGGAACCACTCGACTTCTGGTACCAGTTCTCCATCAATCAGAGTAAAATCAAGAGGCCAAAAGCACACAGAATTTTGAACATAACAAGTTTACTATAAATAATAACTATAGCAGATGATTGCAGCAACAAAGGGTTGGCTGGTAGGAGATAGACAACTCTAAAGAATATAAGAATCTTAAAAAGAAGAAACAGCCACTATTCTTAGGGCTGAAATAATCAAGACCTCATTGAAGAAATGCATTCATGACTCACTGGATAGCAGATAGGAACCTAACTCAGCTGTGCTCAGACCCCCCCCACCCCCGCCCCCCACAGAAACTGTAATTGATACAGCCTTCTAGGGCCAAGCAATGAATGACTTGGCTTCTTCTCAAGTAGTAAAAGCAAACTCCTATGAGGCCTGCTTTTGGTAGGTTCCATACTTGCCACGTCCATCTCTGGGCCCCAGGGTTACTAGTGAATGCCCTTTATGTAACTGACCACAGCATTCATAATTTCCACAGAGCACGGGAAAGAAAAAGGCTTCTTATCGAACAAGATTAGGGATGCATGGAAGCCATCCTCCACGTGGTACCACGTCACAGGGACCCCGTGGTCCTCCAGTCTCTTCTTGTAGAGGATGGAGTCATCTCGGACTAGGTCATATTCACAGCTCAAAATGAAGGTCTCTGGAAGTTGAGCGATGACCTCATCATCTGCTGTTAAGGGTGAGTGTTTTACATGGCAAAGTCTCGAGGCCTCCAGATAGGCAGCCTCATTAAAAGTCCTGTGAGTCACCGGTCGGTAGTTCCTCTTCTTGAACTTCTTGGGTATGTTCTCATCACTGAGCCACTTCTGGTACTTCTTCCAGATTTCCGGGGGAACGAACTCACCCTTCCAAATGGCATCCTTCCAGGTCTGGTTAATGTCCATAATGCTGCACGTATAATTTAGTATAAGCTTCCGCTTGAGGAACGGGATATTTTGGTTCTGCTGATGGGATGGTAGCTGAAAATTGAGCGCCTGGAGAAACGGATAGATAAGGATCTGTGCTCGGATCCGGGGAAGATCAGATAGATCCATGAAGGAATCGGGGAGAAAAGGTGACTTATTCACAAAGGCCTGTGCTATGACAGTAGCAAGTGTGCCTCCGATGCTTTCTCCACAGACCAAAACCCGGTTGGGATCTACCCCATAGTTTTTCAGGTTCTTCATAAAGTAAACAGAGGCATTTAAAGAGTCTTGCCCCATGGTAAGGACGCCGTGGTCAGGATACATGCGGTATCTGAGGAGGAAGTAAGAAACAAAATCAAGCCAATGTGAATAGATGCTGCTAGGAGGCACCTTGAGCTTTGTGTTTGACTCACCTTCCCAATCTGCATTTCATGAACTTCTCATAACAGCGGCATGAGTAGATGATTTTATCCCACGTTTTCAGGTATAAGAAAGTGAGGAACCAGACAGACAGGAATGCTTGAGCCCCCAAACTATGCTGTTTCCTTTGTATGCATAAACTCTGGGTAAAATGAAGCATCTTTAAAGGGGTTTTTGCATTGGAAGCAAACCAGGCAGCAGTTACAGAGAGGCCATATAAACTAGCATGAGATTCACTGTCATTAGTAGAGAATGGGATGAAAAAAATGAAAGTTTAAGGGAAGTTTCTGGTTTCTAATTTTTTTTTTAAAGCCTCTTATCTCAAGGCAGGAGAGTAGCAGAGGAGGTGGGAGGGACTGTGAAGGAAAAGGTGTAATAAAGGAAAGCTACTCAAGTAATTTGGAAGCAGGAGTGGCATCCTCTCCCTAAACAACATGCCTCTGGAAACTCTGAACTTTGATAAATGTCCAGAGTCATAGAAAGGCTTCAGGCTTTTTTTCATAGGGTCATTATGAGTCGTATATTCTACTTGATGGCCATCAACAACAACAATCAAGTAATAGGTTCAAGCTGTAGAAGACTCACCTGGCAAGGAGTGCTGAAAGGGTCTCGAGGAGAGTTTGATCTAACCTGGTCTTTCTGATCTCTAAATAATTCTTATCCCAAGAGTTGAAAGCAGAGAACAAGAACTTAAAAGTGGACTACTGTGAACTTTAGTGCTTGCTGTTGGAATAACAGAAAAGGAAAGCATTTATCAAAGGGACACTGGCTAAATAGCTGGAATTAGTCTGTTTTAAAAAATACTGTGCTGAAAGCATGGCTTGAGATTGTTATTGTCTTGCACCTGCCCATACATTCGAGAATTTAAAAGCCTAAGATGTAAGACTTGTGATATTCAGTTTGAAAGAAATAAGGAAAGATGATATTTTAGTCTAGTGGTTTTCTAACTTTATTAGAGCAACAAAATGCATATTTCTAGGAAAATAAGGAGCTCTACTGTATAAAGTAAGTGCAGCTTTCTGCTTTTATCCTATGGTAAAGATCCTGAAACCTCACTCTCCATTTTTCTTAATTTCCAGGGCTGTCTCTTAGACACTGCAGGGCAACCTAGTTCTTTGAGGAACAGTCTGAAAGCCACTGCCTTCTTTCAGACTTTGAATTTTATTTCTTTTAAAATTGGCTCTTAAAACCCCCCAAATTCAAATTCACTGCTATTGAGTGAATTTCAGAAATTGTAAAAGGCAAGGGAGAGATTGCCCATAACTCTCCCATGGAACTGCTGGTAGATTTGAACTGCTGGAGATGCATGGCCTTTGGATTAGCAACACAACTTTCTATAGATTATGCCACAGGTTTTTAAAGATATCGTTCCATTGATAGTATTTTGCTTCACAGTATTTTCTTGATGGACAGCATATTGATACATTTTTGTTGTTATGTGCTGTTGAGTCACTTGCAACTTACAGTGACACCATGCACAACAGCCCTGAACCTTGCTCTATCTTGAGCCAACTTCATTGTCTCTGATATACCTACCCCTATTTCTCCAGTCCCTGAGTCAATTCATCTCATGCAGGGTTTTCCTCTCTTGTGCTGTCCCACAACCCTTCCAAGCATGATGCCCCTCTTCAAGGACTAAAACCTTCTTACAACATGCCCCAAATATGTCAAACAGAGCTTCAACATCCTTGCCTCCAAGGAGCAGCCTGGTTTCACTCTCTCCAGTAAAAATCTGTTTGTTCTCCTAGCAGTCCATGATATATTCAATATTCTTCTTGAGCACTACAACCTAAAGGCATTGATTCTTCTATCATTCTTAGTCATCATCTAGCTCTCTGATGCATAGCAAGTAATTGCAAAGACCATGGCCTGGATCAGGCACACCTTAGTCTTCAGACTGACATCATTGCTCTTCAGTACTCTGGAGAGGTCCTTGACAGTAGCTTTTCCCAGTGCAATTCATTTTTTTATTTTTTGGCTGATACTACCAAGAGTGTTGATTGTGGAGCCATGTAAGCTGGAGCTGTTAACAATCTCGATCTCGTCACCATCTATCATGATGCTGCAAATTGGCCCAGTGGTGAGAATCTTTGTTTTCTTGATGTTGAACTTCAATCCATATTGAAGGCTTCAGTTCCTGACCTTCTGCAGCAAATGCCTCAGGTCCTCCTCAGTTTCAGCAAGCAAGGTTGTGCCATCTACATAATACAGATTGTTGATGAGTCTTCCAATCCTGATACCACATTCCTCCTCATAGAGTCCAGTCTCCCCGATGATCTATTCTACATATAGACTTAAAAAATGTGCAGATAGGATGCATCCCTGGCATATAACTTTCCTGATTTTGAACCATGTACCTCTGTTTTGAGGACTGCCACTTGGTATAGTATAGGTTTCACATAAGCACAATTAAGTATTCTGAGATTCCCATTTCTCTGAGTTAGCCACAGTTTGTTGAGATCCACACAATCAAATATCTTTGCATAGTCAATGAAACACAGACAATCCTCTGGTACTCTCTGCTTTCAGCTAAGATCCATCTAATATTGGCTATAATATCCCTAGTGCCATGGCCTCTTCTAAATACAGCCTGTACACCTGGAAGTTCTTTGATGATGTGCTGTTCCAGTCATTTTATGATAATCTTCAGCAGGAGTTTGCTTGCATATGATATTAATGATAGTGTTTGATAATTTACACACTCTGTTTTTTTTTATTTTTTTATTTTGTGTACGTGTACCGTCAAATCAGATCTGACTGGTACAGGAGGATATTGCGCCTCCTTCTCCGGCAGAGCGTCTGGTGGATTCGAACCATGTTCCTCTGGGATTGCAGTGCAGTTTCTTGCCACTAGGCCACCAGAGCTCCCCTAATTTACACACTCTGTTGGGTCACATTTTTTTGGGAATCAGAACAAGTATAGATCTCTCCCAGTCAATTGGTCAGGTGGTTGATCCCCAGATTTCTTGGCACAACCTGGTGTGTACAACCAGAGCAGCATCTGTTTGTTGATATATCTCAGCTGGTATGCTCTCAATTCCTGGGGCTTTGTATTTTTGCCAATTCCTTCATAGCAGCTTGAGCCTTCTCTTTCATCACCATAGGTTCTTGATCATATGTTGTTTCATTCAATTCTTCTGTGTTAGCCAATTCTTTTCGGTATAGTCCCTCTATGTACTCCTTCTTTTTTTTTTTAAATTTTTTTTTTGGGGTTGGTCTTTTTTGAAACAATTTAAAAAATATTTCTACTAGTTTATTTACAAAACTTGAATACATTGTTTTTAAGAATCCTTCCATTTTCTTTTGATTCTTCCTTGGCCATTCAATATTCTGCCCCCAGACCCTCAAGTATTGCAACTCGAGGCTTGAATTTGTTCTTCAGTTCCTTCAGCTTAAGAAATGCTGAGCGAGTTTGCACCTTTTGATTTTCCAGCTCCTGCTCTTTGCATATTTCACTATAATATATTGCTTTGTTTCTCTCTGCTATCCTTTGGAATCTTCTGTTCAGCTCCTTAACATCTTGATTTCTTCCCTCTGCTTTGGCTTCTTGGCATGCTAGTGCAATATTTAGAGTCTCTTCTTACATCCATTTTGGTCTTTTCTTCTTCCTTCATCTTTGTAATGACCTTTTGTGTTCTTCATGGGTGATATTCTTGATATCCTTTCACATCTCGCCTAGTATTAAAGCTCATTAGTATTAAAGGCCTCCAACCTGTTCTGAGATGGTCTTTAAATTCAGGAGGGATAGACTCAAGTTCTTGTGGATTTGATTTGATTTTCTTTAGTTTCAGTTTGAACTTGCACACAATTAGTTGATGATCTGATCCACAATCAGCACCTGGCCTAGTTTTCACAGCTGATATTGAGCTTCTCCAGTGATTTCCCCACCCACCTCAACCCCCTGAGTTGTAATCAATCTGATTCCTGTGTAGGACATCAAGTGAGGTCCATGTATATAGCCGCTGTTTGTGTTTTTCTTATAAAAGGTATTTACAATGAAGAAATCATTCTGTCACCAAGCCCATGTTTCTGACTTATTGATCCTTCTTTTCCATTCTCAACTTTTGTGTTCCAGTCATGCATTATTATTAGTACATCCTGGTTGTATGTTTTATTGATTTCCTACTGCAACAGTTGGTTCCTCTTTGGCTCTGATTATTGGTGCATAAATTTGAATGATAATGGTATTAACAGGTCTTCCATTTATGCATATGGGTATTATCCTGTCACTCACAACATTGTCTTTCAAATGGCCTTTTTAACTACTAATGCAACCCCTTTTTTCCACCTTTTCATTTCCAGCATAGTAGATCATGATTGCCTAATTAAAAATGTCCCATGACAATTCATTTTTCGCCAATACACTGTATGTCACTGTTTATGTACTCCATTTCTCCCTTAACAATCTCCAGTTTTCCCACGTTTATACTTCTCACGTTCCACATTCCAATCATTAGGGTTTGTTTGCAACTGTTCCTTCTCCTTTATGGTTCCCAACATGAAGGTTCATCCTCCGGTGCTCTATCTCCTAGTCTAATCTAAGTGTGATTTGTCGTACATAGAGTTTTTGAAGGCCTGTTATTTCAAAAGTGGATGGTCAATCTTTCTCCCTAGTCTGTGTTAGCTTGAGTGTTCACCTTTAGAACAATATTTAACAGACAAGCATTTAACCCAAGAGAGATATTATTAATTTGGATTAACAGTTAAACTTAGGCAAAACACATGATACTTATATGAGTTTTTGCTTTGAGCTGGCCTCAGAACTTAGAGTGACAAGTACACATTTCTGCTTCTATTTTTCCACTTTAAGTGAATACCCTTTGCTTAAATGTTAAATGCATACATCTGACATTATAAAAGAAACAACAAACATTATTTGCTTCATATTACCAAAATCCCGAATTTGCTTGAAAAAGGCAGAAATGTCCACTTTCCCCTTCTGAATTCTTCCCTTTCCCACCCAGAGGTGAATGCTTTGTATAACCAAAAGGTTAAAAGACATTCCTTTCAATCTACCTCAGTAACTTGTGTAGACAGTTCCATTCAAGGTCTTGAATAACCACAGGGTTACAAGTAAAGCAGGGAATATCTAGACTTTAAAACATATTTTCTCAGCTTCTCTCAAGGAGTCTGCTCCTAGATACACTGTTCTATCTCAGCCTTCTGTTATCTAGAAACCCCTTACTTGAATTTCTGACCCCACCACTCACTCTCTTATCACAGATCTTATTTAGCCCCATAGACTTAGTATATAAACTGACAATTCTGCTCTTAAGTATATACCCAAGAGACTTGAAATCAGGTATTCAAACACACATACCTGTACCCCAAGTAATCCTAATGCTGTTCCCATAAACAACCCAAGTGTCCGTCAACAGGTGACTGGATAAATGATCTGACAGAAACATACAATGAAGTACATAAAAAAACCTGAAGCTATGATGCATTACTATACCAAAGATTAATTGAGAAAACATGCTAGTGAAATAAACCAGAAAAAAGACAAATATTATATGATCCCAGGAAGCTCTGGAGGCCTCATCTTCAGGGAGTTATGCTGTTAAGATTGAGCCTCGCTGGAGACTCAAATCCACTTTGGGAGAAGATAGGCAATCTCTTCCTGTGCAATTTATAGTCATGGAAACCCATTTAAGGGTCAGCTATGAGATGGTTCTGGCCTGACAGCGATAAAATGAGTGTATGACCCTGCCTACATGAAATGCCTAGACTTGCAAAATAATAGTGGTTATCAGAGACTAAAAGGCAGAAAATGTGAAAATTCTATTATAGTATACCTTCTTATTGGTGGGATAAAATCCTTTCAGAAATAATGGTGATGATAATATCACAACATAAACCCCACACTAGCAGCTTGATTCTGACTCATATTGACCCTATAGGACAGAGGGGAATGACCCAAGAGGGTTTCCAAGGCTGCAATTTTTATAGAAGCAAATGGATACAAGTTTTACCCAGGGTGTGGCTGTAGGGACTGAAAGGTCACACTTTTGATTGGCACCTGCGCGCTCAAACACTGTGCCACCAGGAATCCTATGCCAAGAACAACATCATGACTGCAATAAATGTTACTCAACTGTACACTTCAAAACAGTTAAAAAGAAAAGAAAAACTTTTGTTATATCTACTTTATTACCATGAAATTAAAACAGAATAATAGCTTACTTTTCCCACAGGGAAGGTCTTGTGAACTAACTGTGTATCAAAAGAAATTTCCTACCAGGTATTAATTCAGGTACTTATTAATACCTGTGTTTGTTTTTATGTTTGATGATGGCTTTTGAGTCAAGCACGACTCATAGTGACCCTATGAACAAAAGGCCTGAAGCCTCTCTACAACTGTTGACATTTATCAAAGTTCATAGAGTGTCTGGAGGAATGTTATTTAGGAAGTGGATGCCACTCCTACTTCTAAACCTGTCATAGTATGTTATTGGAGTTATATGTCATTGAGTCACCTGTGACCTGTGTTTGTTACCTGTTAAACTTTGCTATTTTTATTATTATTATTTTAATCATCACACATACCTTCAGAGATGTGGAATCTGAAGGCAACTCCAGTGATGGAAGGTCAGACACAATGGTAAGGCAGATGGGACACATGTTAATGAGTGTTTGGGAGATGTCCCCTTCTTCCTTCTCATCAAGGAGGAACAGAGATTCTAAGTGACTTGCTTTAGGCCACAGCTGAGCCGTACAAGATGCTCAGCCAAGGGGATATTGTAGTGATGTTCACCATGAACAAGCCAAGTGTCCAACGACAAGTGACTGGATAAATGATGTGGCATGTATGTGTGTCACAAATGATGTGACACTACCTGCCAATGACATGTGATCTCTTGGAGCAGTAACTAGAATCACAGGAAATGGCCCCACTGACCCTTCTCCCTCCACAGCCTCTTTTGTGTGCAAAGGACCTCGGGCCACCAAGTTGTATCTTGGGGCACACTCATTGTCACTCCCTGCAAGGCTGGCATTATTAGTTTGAATTAGGGACTTTTAATAATGATATTAAATTAATATACAGAATGACATTTTAAATAATAATAATAATAATAAATAATAGCACCTAAAGACCATTGCTATGAGTTGTACTTGATTCAATGGCGCTTAACAACAACAAGAACAGAACTATCACTTCCAAACAACAATAAACACTCTGATAATCACCTTACCTTGCTGCATAATGCCAATCATTTGGTCTGTCTGCCTGCCCCATCTTAGTAAAATTATTTTGCAACCATTATTCCTTTTTTGTATAGTTTCACTAGCAATTTTTTTATTGGATTTTTTAAATTTTCCCAAAAGATTATTGGCTGTAGTTAATTTTCTGAAGTTTGTTTCCACTTAAATTTGATAGTGATAAAATCCATTCAGAGTTCCAGATGTGCAAATAGTTACACGAATGTATAGCTTCTAACTGAAATGGTGGCAATTCGGGTCCACTTGGGGCAATCCCTCTTATAAAGAACACTTAGCCATTGAAAATTCAATGGAGCACAGTTTTACTCTGACTTCATGGCAATTGGCTAATTAATTTATACTATGGTGTGTCCTTGCAGTTAATTTAACAGCCACATGTTGTTGTTGTTCTTATTGTGTACTGTCAAGTTGGAAACGATTCACAGCTAACCTTCTGTGGGTTTTCAGAGACTGTAAATTGTGGGTGATTTTAATCTGCAGCCCTCAGGCCTTGTTTTAATTGTTTTTGGTTAAACATTCATCTAAGCTGTATAGCACTGGTCTGTCCATTTGCTATACAGTGGTAACTTGTGGTTGCTGTGATGTTGAACACTGTAACTTGATGTTGTGTCAAATGCGATAATGGTCACCGTGGTGGACAGTGTTTGGTGGAGCTTCCTGATTAAAACAAGCTTGGAAGCAAGAGTGGCATCCACTTCCAAATTAGCTTGCCTCTGGAAACTCTATGAACTTGGACAAATGAAAGTTATACAAGTGTTCAGGTCTTTCGTTCATAGGGTTGTTATGAATTGTCTACAACTTGAAGGCACTTAAAACAACAACAACAGCAAAGTACATGGGAAAACCACTGAACATACCATGGACAGCCAAGAGAGAACAAACAGACATGTCTTGGAGAGGATGCAGCCGGAGTGCTCTTTGGAGGCAAGAATGATGAAGCTTTGCCTCACATATTTTGGGCATATTTCTAGGAGGGGTTTATTCCTTGGAGAGGTACATGATGTTAGGAAAGGTGGAGGGTCAGCAAAGAAGAGACAGATCCTCAACCAGGTGGATTGATATGGTGACTGCCCTTGTGTGTCAAAAAGTATGAGGATGGTACAGGATAGGACAGGGCTCAGCTCTTTTGTTCATAGGGTTGCTCTGATTTGTACTTGAAGACACCTAACAACAACAAATCACGTAAGAGGAGATTGCTCATCTTTCCACCACAGAGTAGCTGGTGGATTTGAATCACATGCCTTTACATTGGCAGTGCAAGTCCTTAACAATAAGCTACCAGAGCACATAATATTTTGATTAGATAAAAATCAAATATGCTAGGATTTCTCCATGCACTCCCTGTTGATGGTATTTGGGTTTCCATGTTTCTGCTAATGTGAACAGAAACATGAGTCCTGTCCAGGCTACAGATGCAAGCACTCCTTCCAGGTCTCGGAGCACCTCTCTCTGTTGTACAGATAATCCACTTCACCTTCTCTCACCCATTTTTAAACCCACCAGCCTTATCCAACTCACCCAACTGCTAACAACACAGAGTCGGTCTCTCGAGCCAGAAAGCAGCACACAGTGTAGAAACAATCTGTAAGACAAGACCATTCATAGAAAGCAGCAGATGAGCCAGTAGGTAAGTCAGGTCTCCACAGGGCCCTGCACTCATATTACAACCCCCAGGAAGAGGCAGCCCACAGCCTGGGTGTGATGTTCACCCTTTGCTTCTATTCTTGCCTCCTCTGCACTGCTAACCAACTCTACCTGTGCAAAGTCCAACAGTCAGGACAGGATAAGTTACCTCTGTCCTTGGGGTTCATCTGCAGCCCTTTTAATCTGCCCCCCTCAATTATTATGCAGTAGAGAAACTAAAGACTAGGAAAGCTTGGTGATTGAAAATATTAGCGCTCAAACTAAGGAAGTGAAACCTAATTCTTAAGTGCAATGTTATATTATGTGTGTTTCCTGGTTGGTCCATAATGTTAATGTGCTTGGCTGATAATCTAATTTGAGTCCATTGAAAAAAAATGCCTGGCAATCTACTTCCAAATATTAGTCTTTGAATGCCATATGAAAGGCAATTCTATTCCAGTACATATAGGGTCACCATGAGTCAAGAGTAAAGGTTTCATTGATGACTATTGTGTGTATGTATATGCATATGTGTGTGAGTGTGTATGTATGTATTGTAACCATGCATGGAACTCAGTTGATTCAATGATTAAGCACTAATATGCTTAATCATTAACTGAAATGTTGTTGGTTTAGGCCCACCCAGCAACTCTGGAGGAGAAAGAACTGCTCTTGTAAGGATTACAGCCTAGAAAACTCTCTGGGAAAGTCTTCTGAGATCTCTGCCTCATGAGGTCACTCTGCCATCTGGGATTGTTCTGCATTAATATTTACTCAATGGCACACAGCAATAACATATAAGAACTGAACAGATGTTTCAAAAATGTGAATCTAGGAGGCAAAGCAAAGTATATAATGAAATATGCAAAGATCTGGAGTTAGAAAATTAAAAGAGAGGCACATCCTTGGCATTTCTCAACTGTAAGAACAGAGGAACAAACTCAAGAGTTGCAATATTGAAATATTATATGAACAAAATATTGATTGATGCAGGAAGCATCAAAAGAAGATGGAAAGAATGCCCAGAGTACAAAACCAAAAATTGGCCAGCGCTCAACCAGAAAGCAGGATATAATCAAGAACTGATGATATTGAAGAAGGAACAAGTCTAAGATGCATTGAAGGCATTTATAAAAAGCAGAGTATGAGTTGAGATGTTGCAACAAATGAATGTCACACTGAATGTGTCACTTATCTATGTCAAGAAACTTGGAAGAAAACTATTTGCTCATTCAATTGGAAGAGATTAACATATGTGCCCATTCAAAACAAAGGTGATCAACTAGAATATAGTAATTGCCAAGCAATATCATTTGTTGATGGTAATTTAATAATGTCTGGAATAAGTACATTGATAGAGAACTTAGATAAATTTAAGCTGGGATTGGAAGTGGACTTAGAATAAGATTTACTATTGACAGCAGATAAGTACAGACTGAAGGATAGAATACCAGAAAAATATTTTGTTGTTGTTGTT
>NW_006400011.1:3529688-3533131 GCF_000299155.1 Elephantulus edwardii
CTTCCCCTCCTGCGCTGTCCCTCTACTTTACCCAGCATGATGTCCCTCTCCAAAGACCTGTCTCTCCTTACAACATGTCCAAAGTATTTACTTGTTTTATTAATAATACAAACACATCTGACTACGTAGGCCATAACAGATTATGAATAACATTGAGAAGAATGGGAATTCCAGAACACTTCATTGTGTTCATATAGAACCTGAACTCAAACCAAGAGGTAAAAGTGAAAACAGAGTAAGGGGATACTACATGGTTTAAAATCAGGAAAAGTGTTGGCAGGGCTTTATCCTTTTAGTGTTGCTGTTGTTAGGTGCCACTGAGTTGAGTATGACTCATAGCGCCCCTATGAACAATGAATTTGAACCTTAGCCTATTCTGTTCCAGCCTCATTATTTCTGATATACTTGAACCCATTGCTATACTGTGTCATTCCATCTTGTTGAGAGTCTTCCTTCTTTTATTATTCCTATCCAATGTGGATATGGAAAAATCTGAGAAGCTCACCTATGTAAAGAACTCAGCAGTATGACTGGAGATTCATGAACAACTGATGGCTCAGTCTTGTTGCAGATAATGAAGAAGACCTGAAGTACTTATAGGTGGAGATTAAAGACTGTACATAGCCCTAGTGTGGGCCATAACATAAAGAAATTGAAAAAATTCTAAAAACTGTACTAAACAAAAACCTGAAAAGCATAGAAAATGTTGAAGGGTATCGAGGATTTCATTTAACTTAGATCTACAAGCTAATGAATAAGGAAATCTGAAGAATTGAATTATGTTGGCCAAGAACAGTGGTTCTCATACACCAACTGATCCATTTTTTGGAAACAGATTGTCAGCCTTTTCTTCTCAGTGCCTCTAGTTGATTTAAACCACTAACATTTCAGTGAATATGTAAACATTTGCTAGAGGCTTATATAGATAGAACACATATATGAGAGAGGAGGATATGTGTGTAGATAAACATATATCAACACACACACACACACACACACACACACACACACACACACACACACACCTATCTATGTAATTATGAAAGAAACAGTGGTTGGTTGACACACTCCTATTAGTAGAGTGGTAAATGTGAAGTTCTCAGAAGGAAGGTATATTAACCATTCTGGAATAGTTCCAGGCACAGAACCTGTGTCTAATAAACACATACCTAACTTGGCAGTACTCAACTATGACTACATGTAGAATCACTAGGAAGTTTTCACAAGTCCTGATGCCCAGGCTGTACCTCGACCAGGTGAACTAGAATCTCTAGGGTGTAAATAAGCAGTGGGATTTTCTAAATCCCCCCAGAGTGGGTCTAAGGACTCAGCAAGTTTGTGATCTCAGAAACAGAGCAGACATAATACCTAAGACCACTAACAATATTTAAGGGAGATGACGATAGGCCAGAAAAGGAGATGAGGTAACTTGAAAGGCTTAAGTTGGGTAGAGTGGTGATCTCCTAAACCTAAGGTTCTAAACCAGTAGGTCTATTGCCTTGCTTGTCCTAGAAGATTTGGAAAAACACTGTGCCTGATATTTTGACACAAAGATTAACCATATGGCTGTTAACTGAAAACCTGGTGGTTTAAACTTACCAACTGCTCCATGAGAGAGATATGGTAATCATCTTCCATAATTTTTGCAGCCTCAGGAACCCTATTGGCAGTTATGCCTTGTTCCATAAAATTTCTGTGACTCAGATTGAAGTTGTTAACAATTTCATCTTGCTTGGGTCCACAATCAACACTCTTGGCATCAGCAACCAAGAAATCAAATTATGTATCACATTAGGTAAATTTGCTGTCAAAGACCTCTCTAAGGTGTTAAGGAACAATGATGTCAGTTTAACGAATAACGTGCCTCTGATTCAAGCCATGGAATTTTTCAATTACTTGTAATGCATCTGAAAGTTTGACAATAATTAAGGATGACAGAAATAATTCTTTGAGTTGTGATGTTGGAGAATATTACTGAAAATCCCGTGGATGCCAAGAGAACAAATATGCCTTAGAGAAAGTGTAGCCAGAATGCTCCTTGGAGGCAAGGATGGTGAAGCTTCGTCTTACATATTTTTAGTCTATTTTTAGAAGGGGCTGGTCCTTGAAGAAGGACATCATGCATGAAAAGGTGGAGGGTCAGTGAAAAGAAGGTCCTCAATGAGATAGATTGACAGTTACTATAGCAATGAGCTCAAGTATATCAGAGCTGATGAGTATGGCACAGGATGGGACAGGGTTCATAGGGTCTTTGTAAGTTATAGTCACTTGATGAAACCTAACAAAACAAAATTAATCAGAAACTATTGGATAGCAATGAATTGGGCCCTGCTAATGGAGCCAATGTTATGTGGGGGTGGCTGTAGCCAAGTATGGGTTCACCTGTTTCATAAAGGAGAACTGTCCCCATCAACAATATACATAGTATCAAATATATAGCTGCTTGATCAGACATGCCATCATCCCACATGCTCCTCTTTCTACCAATCATTTGGGTCAGATATTCATTGTTGACTCATGGATTTTACTCACAGTTGTGGGACTGAGAGTGGGTTTTATTATGGAAATAGGTTGGGGAGTAGAAGAGGTAAAGAATATCACCTAATACAAGTTCGGGTGTGGGCCAGCAGTCCAAGCCAGATTAACAGCAAAATACAGCCCCTCAATTGGTTACCGTCCTAGTTTTAGTTCAGCAGTACAAACTCAAGAAGCCTCTTGTTTCCTTAATCATCCAGCAAGGTTTACCTCAGAGTATTTATACATCAGCTTTTCTTTCAATGACCCAGCAAGCAAAATCTTTAACTGTGACCTTTATCTTAGGGTTGGCAATCTCTTCACAGCAGTTCCACAGTCTTTCATCTCTCCACCACTGTCACCAGGGACTTGCTCTACAGTGTGGAAAACTCTCTCTCTCTCTCTCTCTTACACTGGTCTCACAGCTGTTGATGATTTGCAAGACTGTACAGGGCTAACTCAATGGTTAGAAAAGCCAATTTTCAAGGGTCTGACACCCAAGAGTCCATTCACAGAGACTTAATAATTGTGCAGGGACTGGGTGTAAGGACCATTTTAAAGCTCAATCAGGGTGGAAGTCACTACTAGATATGATCTGGATCCACTTAATTTTCTGACTGTATCTCTCACACTGATGTTCTTCTTCCTTCAAGCACAGCAAGTCACCCATGTTCAGAGGTATTGTACTTTCTATCCTTCTTCTTAGCTTTAGCAGGACTGGGGCCAGGGTAAGGCAAGTGAAGCACTCACCTTGGACATAAAATATCCTGGAAAGGTTTAAACCGGGCTGTTCCTTGGAGGCAAGAATTCTAAGGCTCCGTCTGACATAGTTTGGACATGTTGCAAGGAGGGACAGGTCCTTGGAGAGGGACATCATGCTTGGTAGGGTGGAGGGACAGCACAGGAGGGGAAGGCCCCCTATGAGGTGG
>NW_006400011.1:3533335-3571489 GCF_000299155.1 Elephantulus edwardii
AATTTTAAAGTCAAGATCCTACTGTGTATGTCCACATCACACTTGTCCCTGCATTTATAGAAAAAATGTAGTATTTTGTTCATAACAGAGTTTTAAAAACATTATTGCAGGGAACCCCAGTGCCTTAGTTATAAGGAGTTGTGTTCCCGACCCAAAAACCTGTATGTACTTTAAATCCACTAACTATTCTATGGGAGAAAGATGAGAAATATCCTCTTGTGTGATTTATAGCCTCTGAAAACCCACTGGAAACTCAGCCACGAGTCAGTTCTGACTCCATGGTACATAACCACAACAACTGCATGAAAATATGATTTATTTTGATTATTGAAGTTTTGGTTCTCCTTTAAATTTGAAACTCAGGGCAAATATCTCACTCACTTGGTTCTTGGAAAACTTAGGAAAGCTTACAAAACTCTTCCCTGGCTTCTGTAGGGCTGTCTTCCCCTCATCTGTTGGGCCTGAGTTTGAATTTAATCAGCTTGAAAAGGCTTCTTTGATTTTAAGCACTAAAAAGCACTCTGTTATCTAGTGTTACCAGTGCATTAAATTGCCCTACTTATTTTACTTCTCATGCACTGCCCAGTTCCCTCAGAGGCTGGGTCTACCTTGTTTTCACCATGTCCCTGGACTTGACAGAGAGTCTGACACAAAGTAGGAGCTCAGTTAACATTATCTGAACAATCACTGCTCTTACCTTTAGAAATGACTCATCCTTTATTGGAAGAAGGCTGACAATTCTGGGTACTAGTTCCTGGGTGATTAGGTGCTCACAAGTACCTCTGAAAGGAGCGGTGAATGTGGACAAGGGTGGGTCCTGTAAACTAAACTAAACTAAACTAAACTAAACTAAACTAAACTAAACTAAATGAAACTAAACTAAACTCATTGCTGATGAGTTTAATTCTGATGCTTAATAGGCCTAATAGTGTAGGACTGTCCCATAGTCTTCATAAGGCTGCAATCTTTATGGAAACCAACTGCCAAATAGTCCCTTCTCAAGTTGCTGGTGGGTTCAAACTGCTCACTGTTCATTTAACAGCTGAGCACATAAACATTGTGTCACCTAAGCTTCTTCTTTTTTTTTTTTTACCTAAGCTTCGTAATGAGGCCCATAACCACATCAAAATAAAATTAATTGTGTAATTAATTCCAACTCATAGATACAGCCAATACCCCAAACCAAACGAAACCAAACCAAACCAAATTTGCTACTGTCAAGAGTCCAACTCACAGCAACCCTTTAAGATAAGCTAGAACTGCTCCTTCTGGTTTCTGAGGCTGTAAATCTTGAAGGAAGCAGACAGTCCCATCTACCAAAAGGAACTTTTTTGAAAGGGGAGCAAATTCTGGATGAGCATTGTTATTTCTTTTTACCACCAGGTGGCAATATATCCAATATATGCAAAATTACCAGAATAATTTTTCAAGGTTTTCATCTACCCATCTATCTTGTCATCTACTCATTAACCCTTTAATAAGCCCATTATGTAATTAAATCATTTACCCATGCACCCATCCATTTATTGACAAACTCTTTCATCCAATCTTTTTCCTTTCATTTACTTACCTCCCACCCACTAATTTATTTACAAGTCCATTCTTTCATCTAATTATTTTGCTAGCCAGTCACTACTTATACATTCAGTCAGTTTTTAAAAACGTAGGAACAAAATTGGCTATCTGGAACAGAATATACACTACAGATTAAATGGGATGGAGGAGGGAGAATAACAGAGGAAAGAGAACCTCGCCCAAATGACAGATGGTGGGTGAAGTTATACAACAAAATTTTGGTTTAAAATTGTAAAAAGTTAATTGCAACAGTCAATGGTATCTAATGCCTATGATGTGACTATCCTGCAAATAAAAACAAATTAAGAGCAGTGGGTCAGGTAACAAACAATGAGGACACAGCAATGAAAAAGTAGAAGTTTAGGGATTTTTTTTTCCATTTCACTCTTGGCATTTACATTTCTAGTGAGAAAGAATACACAACAAACAAGGAAATTCAGAAAGGAGCAAGACCGTTTCAGACTGACAAAGGCTAAGAGGAAAAATGAAAAAGGGATAATGTTAGTCTGAAGGACATTTGAGATAAGACTGGAAGAATAAATGGTAGGGTCACTTGTGCAAGTCTGAGAAACATCTTTTGAGGTCAGGGAAATAGCAAGTACAGAAGACTCAAGGTGAAATGATCCTAGTTTATGTGAGGCACAGAAAGACGTGGCTGGGCAGAATGAATGAATAAAACGTGGCCAGTGACCAGGCCAGAGAAGTAGGCTGACTCAGCACCTTCACAGCCTCAAAGGTTGTGAAGAGGAGTTTAGACTTTATTTTTTTTTCTTTTTTCTTTTTTTGAGTTTAGACTTTATTCTAAGGGTACTGAGAAGCAAAGGACAGTCAGCGCAGGAATATAAAGCATTGACTTGTATTTTTTTTTCTGCCTAAGTTGTTGGGTGAGGAAAAGACTTTGGGGAACAAGGCATTAGAAAGGGACACCAGTTTCACTGTTGGAGGGTGAGGTTGACCAGGAGAAGATAGTGACTTGGATCACAGTGGCACTGCTGACCTGGTGAGCAATGCAGTGGTTTGAGCTAGGGAGGAAGAAGAGGGGAGTTGATATTCAGTGTCATGACAGCCCCACTGTGACACCATCACTGTCATCAATTTGATCAAAACTTTTTTTGGGGAAAAAAAGCAAAACATTCCTATATAGATCAGAACACCATTTTCTAACTTATTCCCAAAACTTTTAACTTTGAACCTTTATAAAAATCTCCAAATACAGATTCCTTTGAGTCACTCCAGAAAGGCTGTCCTGGGAGAGGGTGGAGAAGGTTGTGGGTCTAGATGAAGCTTTTCTTTGACCAACCCTTGCAAACATGCCTTACCCAGGCCTCCAAACATGCCGCCCCCTCCGTGGAAGAAGAGGATTCCTCTCCTGGGCTTGGAGGATTCTGCCTTAGGCTGGTACAGTCTCACACGTATTGTCCCAAAACGTAGATTGGTTATCTTAAGTGCAGGGTCTCTCCGTGAAAATGCATGGTCTTGAAAAAAACGGAAAAATTTGGGCATGGAACAGATATGCAGCTTCTCGAGTATGCTGCCCTGTTAAAGAGATAAAAGAAAGAGAGAAAGACTTTAGAAGATATTAAGACCCGAGGTGGTTGTTGTTGTTATGTGCCGTCGAGTCGCTTGCGACTCAAAGCGACCCTATGTACAACAGCCCTAAACTCTGCTCTGTTCTGTGCCAGTCGCACTATCTCTGACACTCCCATCCCGATTATCCCAGTCACTGAATCAATCCACCTCATAGAGGGCCTTCCCCTCCTGCGCTGTCCCTCCACCCTCCCAAGCATGATGTCCTTCTCCAAGGACCAGTCTCTCCTCACAACATGTCCAAAGTATGTTAGACGGAGCCTCAGAATCCTTGCCTCCAAGGAGCCACCCGGTTTAACCCTTTCCAGGATGAATCTGTTCGTTTTCCTAGCAGTCCATGGTACTCTCAATACTCTTCTCCAGCACCACAGCTCAAAGGCATCAATTCTCCTTCTATCCTCCTTGGTCATTGTCCAACTCTCTGATGCATAACAAGTGATTGCAAAGACGATGGCCTGTATCAGACACACCTTAGTCTCCAGAGAGACACCATTGCTCTTCAGTACTTTGGAATAGCAGGCCTCTGAAAACCCTATGTAAATCCCACTCAAGAAGAGATCGTATTTCTCCCCCTGGAGCAGCTGGTGGATTCTAACCACACACCTTGGAATTGACACTGCAACTCCCTCCCAACGAGGCCACCAGAGCTCCCTGGGTGAACTTGAACCTCTCAACTGTTGGTTAGCAGCCAAGCATGTTAAACCAAGTGCACTACTCATCTAACAGGTAAATCTTTGCCCTCTGTTAGACCATGAGTAGTGCACTTGAGTTAACATGCTTGGCTGCTAACCAACCCTTGAAAGGTTCGAGTTCACCCAGGGAGCTCTGGTGGCCTCATTGGGAGGGAGTTGCAGTGTCAATTCCAAGGTGGGTGGTTAGGATCCACCAGCTGCTTCAGGGGAGAAAGACAATCTCTTCTTGCGTGGGATTTACACTGTTTTTCAGTGAGATTTAACAGCCACTGAAAAGCCCATGGTGGGGGGCGGGGTCAGCTATGTGTAGGTTCTAACTGGAAGGCAATGAGTTTGAGTATTTTATGTTTACTCAGTGACATATCTGAGGAAAATCCTGGCAATCTAGTTATGAAAATGCCAACCTTCAAAACCCTATAGAGCCCAGCCTTCAAAGCCCTATAGAGCACAGCCTTCAAAGCCCTATAGAGCACAGCCTTCAAAGCCCTATAGAGCACAGACTCAAATGGGGTTGCCATGAGTTATAGTCAACTTGGTGGTAACTGCTTTGGACAGTTGCCAGGACGAGAATATTTTTGTAACTTTTCATCTGTCTCCCAAATACACAGAAGGTTCGCCAGAAGGACATGGACTCTGAGGTATGTCCTGATGAAGGGTAAGGATGTAAGAACTTCTTTCTAAATGCTGTTGGTTGAGTAATGGTGCATATTTGCCACGAGCACAAAACCTTGCCAACCTCACTCTCATCAGCTCTGGATTGTACATTACTCAGCTGGAGATGGCCACAGTAGTTGATCACCTGTGTCAACATTTATCATTGCCAGCAAGACCGTTGGGTTATGACGGATTTCAAAGCTTGTAAGCTGTGTCTGTGTTCAACCGAGATGGATTGTACTGGACAATTCTGCTGTAAAGAGACTTTCTTAAAGTAATAAGAAGCAAAGATATCACTCATGGGCCAGGCGGGCCTGACTCAAGTCATCGCCTTTTCAATCACCCCAAAAGCATGTGAAAATTGGTCAATGAAATAAGAAGACTGAAAAAGAATTGATGCACTCAAACTGTAGTGGTGGCAAGGCACATTGAACATAATGTGGATGGACAAATCTGTCTTGGAAGAAATATAATCAGAATGCTCCTTAGAACTGAGAATGATGAGGCTTTGGCTTTCTGATTTTGGACAGATGATCAGGAAAGATCAGTCACTTTAACATCTTATTTGTCAGAATAGCAACAATAAAACAAAATGCCCCAAACAATGTCAACACTATGAAATGGATTGGTACAGTAGCTGCAAAAATGGATTCAGACATATCAGTGATCATGAAGATGACACAGAACTGGGCAACCTTGTCTTTTATTATACGTAAGGTCACCCTGTGCCAAATCTGATGTGGTAACAACAAACAACAACATGTTCAGCAGAAAAGTGTCATGTGATCACTTAGGGAGTGTCGCCTATGGGCTCTTAAGGTGGCATAGTCCATATGGAATTGTGCTGCAGACCCAAAAGTGGTGCCTCTCTGGCAGTTCAAACCCACCAGCCTTAGTGTTAAATTGTGCTGCCATCTCAAAGGCAGACAGTTCAAATCCACCAACTGTTTCATTGCTCTGACTTGATGGCAATGGGTTCAGTTGTGGGCTCTAGGTGAAGGAAATGACTAAGTGCTTAGGCTACTCCCTAAACATTTGACAGATCAAATCCACCCCTAAGTGCTTCAGAAGAAAAGCTGGTCATCTGTTTAGAAAGATCACAGCCATTGAAGACTCCGAAGAACGCAGTTCTATTCTGAAACACCTGAGGTAACCAGGAGTGAAGACTTGGTGACAACTGATTGGTTTATTTGTTGTGCACTCAGGAGGGAATAATGACACCAAATAGTTTTGCCAAACTATTGTAATTGCTTTCTAGCTGACATAGTTACTTTTATCAGAAAGAAATGAATATCTGAATATTTCAAGAAAGAATTATAGGACAAAACATTATCTTTCTTTTATGAAGTATATTTCCACCATTTTGGATTTCCTCTTTCTTGAACATTGAGCATCTATTTCTGTTATAAGGAACACACCATAAGGATGATTATAATGAAAAGAATCTCTCTTTTTAATGAGAAAAAGATCCATAAATCAGCACTTAAACACTCATTAAGCACCGAATGCTAAATTTCATTAGACATGTTTCCTGCATGGCTTGTCTCCTCGGTCATTGTCCATAGGTCTCTGAGTAGCTGTAGGAATATACAAGTGCAGACTCAAGGCCCAGCTTTATTTCTGATTTTGTAGAAAGGGACTGTACATCACCAGGCAGAGCCCTAAGCTCCAAAATATCACCTGGACAGAGCATGGGGAAAGTGATATCTCAGGAGTATCCACCTTGGGGAAATAAGATCTCTTGACACTTACAAGACACCCAAAATGTGACAACACTAAGTGGTTTGGATTATTATCTTGGTTAAACTTCTCAAGGACCCTGTAAGGCAAGCTCTGATCACCGTTTCGTTGCTGTTAGTTGCTATCAGGTCAGTTTAGAGTTGTTCCAACTCAAAGCATCTTTGCTTACAATAGAACCAAATATTGCCAGATCCTGCACCATTCTCATAATTGTTGGTATGTCTGAGCATGTTCTTACAGCCACTGTGCCAGGATATCTCCTTGAGGGTGTTCTTCTTTCTCAATGACCATTTGTTTTGTCAAGTCTGATATCTTTCCCCACAACTGATCTAACCAGATAACAGGTCTAAAACAAGGGAGATCAAGTCTTGTCATCCTTATTTCTGGGAAGTGTTATAGCTGTATGTCTTCCAAAACAAGTTCATTTTCTGGCAGTCTCCACGGTTTATCAATTATTCTTTGCAATACTATTACTAATAAATGTCTATTTATTGAAATTCGGGTGGGATAGACTCAAAGTCATATTTTGGTTGCCTTGGATTTGGTTTAATTTTCCTCAGCTTTAGCTTGAATTTCCATATGAGTAGTTAGTGGTCTGTTCCACAATCAGCTCCTGGCCTCGTTTTCACAGCTGATATTGAGTTTCTCCAGCGGTTCTTTCCACATATGTAATCAATCTGATTCCTATGCATACCATCAGGTGAAATCCAGGTGTTTTTGACTTGTAGTGTTGGAGAAGAGTACCAAATATTCCATTGACTGGCTTAGATAGAAAGCAGCCTGCGTGTTCCTTGAAGGCAAGGATGGTGAAGTTTTGTCTCACATATTTTGAGTATGTTGGTAGGAGGAGCCACGCCTTGGAGAAGAACTTCATGGTTGGAAAAGTGGAATGTCAGCAAAAGAGAAGACCTTCAACATGACAGATTGACACAGTGACTGTAACAAAGTGCCTACGTGTATTGGACATGATGAAGATGACACAGGGTAGGGCAAGGTTCAGATCCTTTGTGTGTGGGTTACTATGAGTCATGGTTGGCTCAACAACACATAACAGCAATTTGGCAAACTCACGTGTGTCCAGAGAACAAATGTTCTCCAAAGAATTTTCAATGTTTGATTTCTTTGAAAGCAGATCATTGGTTGTTAAAGAGCAATGATGTCAGTTTGAAGACTAAGTTGTATCTGATTCAATCCATGGTCTTTTCTACTGCTTGTTATGTGTCTGAAAGTTGGACAATAGCTGAAGATCACAAAAGAAGTATTGAAGTTGTCAATGATTTCATCTTGCTTATATTCACAATCAACACCCTTGAGCCCAGCAGATTTACCCAATGCAATATATCTCTTGATTTCTTGACTGCTGGAACCAAGGGTGTTGATTGTGGATACAAGCACGATAAAATCATGGACAACTTAAATTTTCTCTCCATCTATCATGATGTTGCCTTTTGGCCCAGGGATGAAGACTTTTGTTTTCTTAAGGTTGAGATGTGATCCATTTTGAAGTCTGTCATGTTTGATCTCATGCTACAAGCATTGCAAGTCCTCTTCATTTTCAGCAAATAATGTGTCATATGTAAACAAGGTTGTGTAATTTCAATTTAGTCTTTGGGAATCCCTCGAGGTGGTGCAAAGCAGTGAACTCACTTGACTACTAACTGAATGATTGAAGGTTAAAGTTCACCCATAGGCAGGCAGAAAAAAAGACGCAATGATCTACTTTCTAAAAAGTCAAACATTGAAAATTCTATAGCAAACATTTGTACTACGACACACGTGAGGTTGCCAAAATTTTTCATCAACTTGGAAACTCATTTTATTGCTTTTTGAGCACTTTCTAAGTGTCAGATGTTAAATGCCTTGTCTTATTTTATCCCCACATCACCATTTTTGACAAATCTCTGTTCTTGTGTTTCAGTGCTGACTATTCTTGTATTTTAGTGAAGGAAACAGATGGATGCAAAGAGGAGGTTAGAGAACTAACGTGGGGGACATGAAGACTGTCTAAGATCAGGCTCTTAGTTTCTAGGTTTTCCACGGGTCAGAATTGTAAAAATGTACTCAATGGCTTTTGGGTTTGGTATTTCTCTTTCTTAAGCATCCATTTCTTCCTGTACTTGTCTCTCTTCTAGAAAGAAAGTGGTGATTAACCCCTTAAGGAACTGCTGCCTCATCATCCTCATTGCCATGGCCTCATGAGGATCCTAGAGGACTCCTTTCTGGAGGGGTCAGAAGGAAATTGCCCAAGCTAGGCTCAAACTTCAGACTATCCCAGGTCTCCTGTGAACAGCGTGAAGCAGCTGTGATCAGAAGTTGCTCAGTTTGAAGGTTGTTGTGGTTGTTATTTTTATGTGCCGTCAAATTGCCTGTGACTCATAGCAACCCTATATATGATGGCTCTGAAGCCTGCCCTGTCCTCATTCAGTCTCACTGACTCCAACACACCTACTTCCATTGCCCCAGTTACTATATCAATCCATTGCATCCAGGATCTTCCTTTCCTGCACTGTCCCTCCACCCTTCCGAGCGTGATTTGCTTCACCAAGGACTGTTCCCTCCTGGTCACGTGTCGAAAGTATGTGAGATGGAACTTCAAAATCCTAGCCTCCAATGACTAGTTTGCTTTCACCCTCTCCAAGACAAACCTATTTGTTTCCTTGATGGTTGTGGTATGCTCAAGACTCTTCTCCAGCACCACAACTCAAAAGCATCAATTCTTTTTCTGTCATCCTTAGTCATTGTCTAGCTCTCTGATGCATAGCAAGTAATTGTGAAGATCATTGCTGGTATAGCCTGTTGTCTGGGCCACCCGGACACCAGTCCCTCAGTTTTTAGTTTTTGGGTCCTAAACCTGCCTGTGATTCCATTGGGACTGGAGTTTCTGGTTTGAAACAACCTCAACTCAAGGCAGTCACATGACCAAGGCAATGAGAGAGCCAACAGTAATATATTCTCAGCCTGTGTCCTTTGGATCAGCAGTAGGTGCAACTATAGACTTCTTTTTGTGGGAGAAGGATGGGCAATCTCGATTAACTGCCTTTGAAAACCTGCCGGCGAGTCAACTACGGGCCAGTTCTGACTCTATGGTACACAACAACAACAACAACAACAACAACAACAATGCAACAGACTTTCTTTTTAGTCCTCTAAAACTCACACCCATCCTGAAACATTCCAGCAGCACAGACACATATTTTATCTATTTACAAATGTTTACACTTTCGGAATAAAAGAGAGTAGGAAAAATAGTCTTGGCAATCTACTTTAGAAAATCTACTACTGAAAACCCTGTGGAACACAATGATCAGGTGATGGGACCCAGGGTCAGATAGGATTTCATTCTGTGTGCATAGGGTCACTGTGAGTCACAGGGCCAGCTCAACAGAGCTAACAATATTGTGCCATCTAACAAAATAACCTGAACTCAAGGTAGCCACATGACCAGGTACTGAGAGAGCCAACAGTAATATACTCTCTGCCTGTGTCTTTGTATCAGTTGTATATGAAACTATAAACTAGACCTCTTTGTTGTTGTTGTGTACCATGGAGTTGGAACCGACCCCATAGCTGACCATCTGATGGGTTTTCAGAGGCAGTTAATCTCATGGGAGGAGATTGCTCATCCTTCTCCCATGGAGCAGCTGATGGCCTCTAACTGCAAACTGTTAGGGTTGCAGTGCAGCTTCTTGCCACTAGGTCAGCAGACCTCTTTAATCCCATAAAAACTCAGAGAAACAGCCAGAATTTCAAGCTGGATTTAGAAGAGGCCATGGCACCAGGGATATCGCTGCTAATATTAGATGAATCCTGGCCGAAAGCAAAGCAAAGAATATCAGAAGACCATTTGTGCTCTTTGACTATGCAAAAGCATTTGACTGTGGATCATAACAAATTATGGCTAACATTGAAAAGAATAGGAATTCCAGAACCATTAATTGTGCTCATGAGAAACCTATACCTAGAACAAGAGGCTGTTATGCTAACAGAGCAAGGAAACACTGTTGTTTGTTGTGTACTATCGAGTCAGAACTGAACCGTAGCTGATGCTCCAGTAGGTTTTCAGCGGCAGTTAATGGCCAGGGAGGAGATTGCCTATCCTTCTTCCAAGGAGCAGCTGGCAAATTTGAACCACATGCCTTTGGGATTGGAGCACAGATTCTTAAAACTAGGCCACCACACTATTTGATTTAAAATCAAGAGAGGAGTATATCAGGATTGTATTCTCTCTCCATACCTATTCTATCTGTATGCTGAACAAATTATTAAAGAAACTGGATTCTATTAAGACGAATGAGAGATCAGAATTGCATAAAGAGTCATCAATAAAATTGTGCAGATGATATAATCTTGCTTGCTGAAAGTGAGGAGAACTTACACTCGGGTTTCAGCCTGGAACTTATCCGTCTTTGGTCTTTAACCAAGTATTTTTCCAGTGCTGAAGCTTGATGGCACAAAAGTGAGAACTTAAAATGCTTGCTGCAAAAGATTAAACACTGCAACCACCAATATTAATTGCATCTCAATGTCAAGAAAACAAAAATTCTCACCACTGGATCAGTGGGCAACATCATGATAGGTAGAGAAAGGACTGAGGCTGTCAACAACTTAATCTTACTTGGATCCACAATCAATACACTTGGTTACAGCATTCAGGGAATTAGGAGATGTATTGCACTGGGAAAGTTTGCAGTCTGGGACCTCTCCAAATTATGATGTTAGTTTGTAGACTAAGATATACCTTATTCAGGTCATGATCTTTTCAATCACTTGCTATGTATCTGAGGGCTGGACAGTGACTAAGGATGACAGAAGAAGAATTGATGCCCTTGAACTGTGGTGTTAGAGAAGAGTACCAAATGTCCCATCGACTGACAAAAGAACAAGCAATTGTGTCATGCAGAAGGTGCTGCTGGAGTGTTCCTTGGAGGTAAAGATGATAAAGCTTCATCTCACATATTTTGGGCATGTAGCTAGGAGAGGCTATTCATTGGGGAGGGACATTGTGCTTAGAAAGGTGGAGGGATGGTGAAAGAGAGGATGACCCTCAGCCAGGTGGATTGACACAGTGACTGAAGCAATGGGTGCAAGTGTGTCTGCAATTGTGAGGATAGCACAGGATAGGACAGGTTCAGATTGCTTGTTCATGGAGTCTCTTTGAGTAGTACTTGACTCAACTGGCAGCTAACAACAGCAACAACGAAAAAACAACATCTTGCTAACCTAATGAGACAGCTAATAATATTGTCTTCATTTCACAGGTGAGTGAAATGAGATAGAGAGGGAAAGCAAATTGGTGGAGATCAAACAAGTAAGGTAGAACTTGCATGCACACTCAGGTGGATCTGGCTGCAAAGTCCAAGCTCCCAAAACTGACTTCACACTCCCTTCACCCACAGCTAACATCTTCTGAGGTTCTCAGTGGGAACCCTTGGGCAGATTTGATATCTCCCTCCAATGCTAAATCAAATTGCTTGCCTCCTAGAAGATACAAAACTGCTATTCTTACACATGTTGTAGCTCTGTGTATGTACTTCATCTACCACAAACCCAAAGCAGGAAAGCTGGGTTTGGCTTATAAAAGCCATTTAGAAATATTGAGTTACTTGCATCATGAATTATTAAATAAATATTACATTTCTCCTAGTGCTGGGTGCTGTGCTGGGTTTACAAAGGTAAGCTGCAGCTTTCTGTCTTCAATATTTTGTAATCTTTACAGGAACAAAAAAGGTCCGAGGTCTGTACCATGTACAAAATCAAGTGCACAAAGGTTCAAGTGGGTACTATCTTCTTCCAGATCATAAGCCCTATGAGGATAGGGATAGCATCTGAAATTAATTATTTTTGAGTCTTCATAAACTATCTCAGTAATTGGAATGTAACTGATGATTCATAAATGTCACCAAAGGAGAGTAAAACCGTCAGGGAGATGGACTAACAGTGATTACAACAATGGGCTAGAACACAGCACAGAATGTGAGGATGACACAGGCTCAGGCAAGGCTTCAATCTATCGTACATGGGGTTTCTATGAGTTACGAATGACACCTAGCAACAAACATTTGACACTGAAGGAAGCAAGGGAGGGTGGGAGAGAAAAAAGAAGGAAAAGAGGAAAAAGTAAGGAAGGATGAAGGAAAAAGGTAAGAGGAAGAAGAGTGGGAAGGAACAGAACAGCATGTACAAAAGAATAAGGAAGAAAATCTATCTTCAGGAGTCTAGAAAGAAAGAAGGAAGGAATGTGAAAGACAAAATAGAGGATACAGAGGAGGAGCTCCCTGGTGGTGATTAATGTGCTCAGATGTTAACTGAGGCACCTCAGAAGAAAGACCTGGTGATTGCTACTCAAAGATTAACTCCAGAAACCTTGTGGAGCACACTTATTCTCTCACGTGGATGAGATCACCATGAATCAGAATTGATCCAATGGCAACTGTTTGAAGTTTTTTAAGGTGCAGAGACAGAGGGAGAAAGCCCCCAAGACAGGACAGAGCTTGGGCACAGACTCACCAATGTCACAAAATACAGGAACACACAGTGCAGAATTCGGAACTTGATTCGATGCTGTAGGGCAGCGGGGACGTCTGTAGTGAGGAAGTGCTCAAAGATAACCCATGCCAAAAGCCCCAGGTGAAAGAAGAGCAGCACCAGAAGCAGTGCCAACCACAGGGCACCCATGATCTGAGGCCACAAGAAATTACTGCCTGGAGAACCAGCTCAGTAACTTGTTTACGGAGGATCTGGCTTGCTTATATGGGTTGCTCCCTTCTACGTAATCTCTTTACATCTGTCCCTGACTCAATGACCTGATATCTTTGCAGTATTTAACCGAAACTTGGCCCGTGAGAGCTAGGAAGTTCTACTTCCCCCGGGAATGTAGGAACCAAAGAAACCCATCTGACTTATTGTGGGGAAGCTTGGAACATAAGCTGTTCAAGGGCTCATGAGGAGCAAATGTCAAGTTCAAGTGACATCAGGAAGGCATATCTCACATGGGCAATATAGGCCTCTTTGACTTGATCTTTCAGTGGTAAAATAGGAAGTATAACCAGTCATTCTCTCTGGAGCCTGATTGTTACCACTTTTGCAGGATCCTGATTTTAATTGTCTCTGAGTTGATCCACAACATCTGGTGACCACATGTACAATGGAATGAAATGTTGACAAGCCCTGTATCATTCCAGCAATCAGTAGTGAACTACACCAGTGTGATTCATAAGACTGATTTTTGATATTAGATTGTCAGGTCTTCCCCCCCACTCCTCAGTCTATCTTTTGTCTGGAAGCTCCACTAAAACATGTTTGGCATCATAACATTGAACAGGTTTCCTCTGAGGAACAATGGTGACTGTCTATGAAATATATCAGCTGGGAATAAAAATTGGATTTTACATGGAAAGCAAGAATTATATACCACTGAGCTACCAGTGCTTCGCAGAATCTGGTTAGTCTGGTTAAGTATAAATTTCCAAAGATTGCAATACCAAGATTTCACAAACTGGTTGGTTTAGATGAAGAGAAATTTGTAGTCTCCTAGTTCAAAGGAGCTAATAGTCCAAATCAGTCCATTGGTCAAGTTATACGCCTTCTGAAATATCTAGGGGAAGATTTCTTTCTTGTTCAACCCAAGTATTCCTTGTCTTCATATGACCTTTCTTACTCTATCTCTTCTCTTTTATAGAACACGAGTCAGAATAAATTATTGTTAAGTGCTGTCGAGTTGAGTACTTCTTGTATTGACCCTATGAACAACAGATCTGATCCCTAGTCTATCCTGTGCCAATCTCACAATCTGACACACTTGGACCCATTAATACAGTTACTGTATCAATCCATCTGATTGAACGTCTTTCTCTCTCTTGCTGTCACTTTACCTTTCCAAGCATGTTGTCTTTCTACAACGATAGCCTCTTTGAGCAACATGCCCAAAGTATGCAAGACAAAGCTTCACAATCCTTGTCTCTAAGGAGTTCTCTGACTTCACCTTCTCCAAGACATATCTATTTGTTCTTTTGACAGTTCACACAATATTCAGTACTTTTCCGTCAATGTCACAGCTCAAATGTATCAATTTTTCTTCTGTCATCTTTATTCAATGCCCAGCTCTCTGATACATAGTAAATGATTGAAAGGACCATGGCCTGAATTGATATGCTAGTATCTTTGCTCCTCAGTAATTTGTAGAGGTCCCTGACTACAGAGTTACCCAGTGTAATATGTCTCCTGATCTCGTGACTTCTGGTATCAAGTGTATTGTGTGTGAATCCAAGTAAGATGAAGTCATTGAAAATATTTTTTCCATTTATAAGGATGTTGTTTATTGGTCCAGTGGTGATAATTTTTGTTTTCTTGATATTGAGATGCAATTCATATTGTAGGTTTCAGTGTTTGATCTGCAACAAGTATTTCAAGTTCTCCTTATTTTCAACAAGCAAGGTTGTGCCATCTGTATACTAAAGGTTACTGATGCATCTTCCTCCAATCCTGATGCCACATTCTTCTTTTTATAGTCTAATTTCTTGAATTATTTGTTGTTGTTGATCATGATTATGTCACTCTATTTCAGCAAGATCTGTTCATTGTCAACATCTTTAAAGATGCTATTTACAAATAAAATCACTTTCACAAGTTAGGACTTCAACTTACTCTTATGGGGAGAATGGTCACAAGTTAGTGCATAAGAGTGAGCAAAACACTTCTTCTTTTAATATTTTACCCTAACTCTATGGATGCCCCAATACAGGCCATGGGGAAGAGGTAAAGAATGTAGGGACTAGAGAATGTCCTCAGAAGTCAAATTGCTTGGGTTTGTACTTTTCCTTTTTCTCTTATTAACTCTGTGGCCTCATTTCTGTTTAGGTTCTATTGAGCCAATTCTGACTCAGCGTGACCCCATGTACAATAAAAACCACACTGCCAAGTTACCTAGTTCTGCATCTGCACAATTGTTCTGTTTGAGCTCATTGATGCAGCCACTGGGTCAGTCCACTTTATTGAGGGTTTTCTTTTCCATTGATCTTCTTTTTTGCCAAGCATGCAATAAGTTTTCAGAGACTGGTATCATCTGATAACATATCCGAAGTACTTTGAATATGTAAAGACCTAGAGTTAGAAAACCAAAGGGAAGAATATGCTTGACATTTTTCAAGCTGAAACAATTGAAAAAAAATCCCAAAACAAAACAAACACACCCCACCCAAAAACAAACAAACTTTAAATTGCATTATTCAAGGATTCTATGGGGAGAATGTTGAATGATAAAGGAAGCATCAAAAGAAAATGGAAGGAATACACAGAGTCACTGTGCCAACAAGAATTGATACATAGTCTACTATTTCAGGGAGTTGTTGCTTGTTGCTGTGTTCCATAAAGTTGAAATTGACCCATAGGTGACCTTCCAGCAGGTTATGATAAAATCAACCAACCAAGCAACCAAGCAACCAAAAAAATTCCCAAACATCACTTGTACTGAGGGGAAAGTCCAAGCTGTATTAATGACACTAGTGAAAAACAGAGCTCCAGGAATGATAGAATATCACTTGAAATAGTTTAAAAAATGAAAGCAGTGTTGATACTTATCACTGGTATTGTTGTTATGTGCCATCAAATGGGGGAAAAAACCCCTCATAACTAGTTCTCTAGGAAGTTTTCAGACTGTAAATCATATGAGAGGAGATTGCCCATTATTCTCTTGTGTAGCAGCTGTTGGCATGGACTTGAACCACCTATCTTTGAGTTGGAAGTAAAACTTCTTACCTCTAAGCCACCAGAACTCCCTGATGACTGGTATATGTCAACAAATTTGGAAGGTCAAACTTGGAAGACTCAGTCATCTCACTGGCAGAAGTCTATATATCTCTGAAATATACAAATTTAGTTGGAAGATCTGGCTCCCTGACTTGAAGAATACAAATCTGTACCTGTTTCAAAGAAAGGTGATTTAAGGGAATGTGTAAATTATTGAGCAATATCATTGATATCACATCCACGTAAAGATTTAGTGAAAAGAATTAAAAAATATCTGTAGCAGTACATTGACAAGGAGCTTCAGAAATACAAGATGAATTCAAAAGAGGTCATAGAATGAGAGATATTGGTTGAGAGATATGAGTGATCTCGGCTGAAAGCAGAGAATACTAGAGAGATATGTACTTGTGTTTTAACGATTATGTAAAAATGTCAAACTATGTGGAACAAAACACATTATGGATAACACTGTAGTGAAAGGGAATTCCAGAACTCTTAACTATAGTCATGTAAAGCCCGTATATAGATTATAAGGCAGTTGTCAAACAAATTCAGGGGGGTAAAAGCATGTATCCTTTTACCATCTGTATATAAAAAATATATATATGCTTAGCAAATACTCCAAGAATATATGAAGAAATACTTTGGAATATGTGAGAAATGTATTGTTAAGACTTGGGATTGGAGAAAGACTCAGTGACAACAATACACTTTGTTGATAAACTTTGGTTGCTGAAAGTAAAGAAGACTCGAAGCAGTTACTGATGAAGATATGTAGCCCTTTGATTGATATGGAGGACATAAACTTTAAGAAGGGTCTGATACTACCCTGCTGAAAGCTGAATCAGAATCCACCCCCTAACCATATACAAAAATCAACTTCAGGTGGATCAGAGACCTGAGGATAAAGCCCAAGGCCATAAAGATCATAAGAGATAAAGTGAGACTAAGCTTAGAAGGCCTGGCCCATGGTATAAAGAGGCTGACAAATATAGCCAGAAATACACAACCGGGAGAGAATAAAATTGATAAATGGGACCTTCTAAAGAGTAAATCCCTGTGCACATCAAAACCTTTTTCCAATAGGGTTAAAAGAAAACCTACTGACTGGGAAAGAACATTTCACAATACCATGCAAAAATAACAAAAGCTTACAGAATACTGTAGGGTCTTTACACGAAAAATATTGATAATCCAGTTACAAAATGGGCAAAAGACATACAAAGACTTTTCACAGGGGAAGATAATTTGCATGGAAAACAGACACATGAAGAAATGTTCAAAATCACTAGCTATCAGATAGATGCAAGTCAAACCACAAGACAAATAAAAACCATTTCACTCCAGTAGCAGTTATAACATTTAACAGGATAAATAATAAATGTTGGAGAGGATGTGGAGAGATTGGAACTTTCTTTTTTTTAAATATAAATTTATTATTAATTTCAGTAAAAATTTACAGAGACTTTGGATTTCCATTCATTCATTGTTGCACTTTTCTCCCCTCCCAACCCTCCCCCCTAGTACACTACCCTCTTGGAAAAGTAAAAGACAAAGTCTTTCATTTTACAAACCCTCCCCCAGGTCCACTCCACCATGTAGCCTTCACTCTAGACTCCTGTCATGACAAAAATACCTAATCACATATCCGTTTTAAACAGTTTTCTCCCTCATCTGTTTCAATGCAGTATACATTATTGAACCCATCTTTCTCAGTCTCTCCCCAACCCCAAGGTCAGTCCTGTTTTACAACAATGGCACCATGCAGTATTTGTCCTTTTTGTGACTGAGATACTTCACTCAGCATAATGTTCTCCAGAGTCAACCATTTTGAATAATATTGCATGAGTTCCTTGTTTTTCAATGCAACATAGTATTCCATTGTGTGTGAATATATCACAGCTTCTCTAGCCATTCGTTTGTTGATGGGCACTTAGGTTGTTTCCTACTCCTTGCTATTGTGAACAAAGCTGCAATAAACATGGGTGTACATATATCTGCTTGGATGTCAGTTATGGTCTCTTTAGGGTATGTTCGCAGTAGTGGAATTGCTGGGTCAAATGGTATCACTATTTGCAACTTTTTGAGAAAGTGCCATATCACCTTCCACAGTGGTTGCACCATTTTACACTCCCTTATTCAACAGTGAATAAGGGTTCCAGTTTTTCCACAACCTTGCCAGCATTCATTGCTTGCTGTTCTGTTAAATTTTGCTATTATGATTAGGGTGAGATTATATCTCATAGTTGTTTTGATTTGCATCTCTCTTAAAGCTAGGGATTTGAACATTTCTTCATGTGCTTGTTAGCCATCTGAATGTCTTCTTTGGTGAAGTTCTGTTCATATCCTGTGCCCATTTTTCTATTGGATTATTTACCTTTATCTTGTTGAGGTGGAGACTGGAACTTTTATACACTGCTGGTGGGATTTTAAAATGGTACAACCAATCTTGAAAGCTGTTTGATGTTTCTTCAAAAAGCTGATCATAGACATTCCATATGGCCCAGATATTTCACTGCTTGGAATATACCATGAGAAAATTGAACTGAGATGCAAATGGAGATATGTAGACCAGTGTTCATAGCAGCATTATTCACCATTGCAAGAACTTGGGAATAGCCCAAATGTCCAACCACAATGGGATGGATTGAGAAATTGTGGTACATTCACATGATAGGAGCAGTGACTTTGGAAATTACTAAATAACATGGAAAGGACTGGAGAGCGTTATGCTGAGTGAACTCACTTAGTCTCATAAGAACAAATACGGTGTAAGACCGTTAACCGTTATTGTAGAAATAGACAAGTAGTAAAATGTGTATGAGGATCCAAGGTAGGGCGGGTGGAAGTCAAGGGGTGAGGATGGGCTGGGAGGAAATCACAAGGTCACACAATTTGATGGGTTGAGGGAGGAGTGGGTAAAGGAAAAGGGAAGATCAGTTTGAATCTGGAAAGACAAGATAAGAGTGGGCATGGTTCAATGGTGATTAATTTTATGAAACATAATGAATGGGAATGAATGTAAAAAAAACACATTATAAGTGAAAAATAGTGTAAAACACAACATATACAAACTCTGTAAGCAAACCAATATAAAATAAAAATGTAAAAGAAGAAGAAAGGGTTTGATACATTTGCATTAAGTAAATACTGCCAATTGTTCTCCAAGGCCTCCTCTAAGGGATCTGTAGCTACTTGCTAGACTGTCTGGACAGGGAAAAAGGTACAGTATACCCAGACCTCTCAGGAATCACTAGACACTGGCTTTGAATCAACACTAGTTCCTAATGACCCGCTGTGTTACTGTGGTCCCCCAAGTCAAAGTGATAGCTTATTTTTGTTAAGAAACAGTTAAGAAATCTTTCCTTAGGTCCAACTCACATTGGTCACCATCAGAGACTTAGAAGAAGTGAGATTAGTTGAAAGACTGTCAATTTAACTGCTCAACTGGAATGTACAGAAGTCAAATTACTCTTGGAGAATTACTGTAGATGATCCTAAACATACTCATGTAGTCACTGCAATTGCACCTGTTCTCTCTAATGGAGCTCTTTGTTAGAGCAAGTAAACATTGGCACTAACATTAAATGTGCAGCTGCTTTGATGATGCTCTCTTCATATCTGTTTATAAGAAGCAGTAGAAGAGAAGCAAATTGCTTCTATCTGGCAGGGTCAACAGTATATATATTTACAGGCTTGTTTATGGTTATGCTAATTTGTATTTTATAGAATTTTTATACATGTATGGCACATAACAACAACAACAACATAATATTTTATGCAACCATTCATATACATTACATTTTATAGAATTACTTCCCATTAATCTATGCCTATTATCATTAGTATTCCATGTAAGCAAAATGTTGCTAAAGATCATCCCAAAACAGCTGGAGCAACACATTGATAGAGAAATATCAGAAGTCCAAACTGGATTTAGAAGAGGTCCTAATACCAAAGAAGTTAGATGGATCCTGGCCCAAATCGGGAAATACCAGAAGAATATCTATCTGTGCTTTATTGACTGTGCAAAGGCATTTGACTGTGTGAACCACTAAAAAAAACTATGGCTAACATTGAGAAGAATGGGAATCCCACAACACTTAATTGTGCTCATAAGAACACTACACCCAGATCAAGAAGCTATTGTCTGAACAGAACAATGGAATACTGCATGGTTTAAAATCAGGAAGAGTGTGTGTCAGGGATATAACCTTTCTCCATATCTATTCAATCTGTACAATGAGCAACAAATTAATGAAGTTGGACTCTATGAAGAAGAATGTGTCATTAGGATTGGAGCAAGACTGATCAATAATCTGTATTATGTCAATGACACAACTTTGCTTGTTGAAAGTAAGGAGGACTTGAAGAACTTGCTGCAGAAGATAAAAGACTATAGCCTTCAATATGGATTGCATCTCAACATCAAGAAAACAAAAACTTTCACCACTGGACCAATAAGCAAGATCATGATAAATAATAAAAGATTGAAACTGTCATTGGTTTCACCTTACTTGGATCCACAATCAACACTTTAGGTAGAAGTCAGGAGATAAGGAGGCATATTGCATTGAGCAAGTCTGCTGTTAGGGACTGCTCCAAACTACTAAAGAGCAATGATGTCAGTCTGAAGATTAAGGTGTGCTTGATTCAGTTCCTGGATTTTTTCCCTTTAATTGCTATTCATCTGAGAGTTGGAAATAGAATAAGGATTACAGAAAAATTGATGCCTTTGTGTTGTGGTGTTGAAGAATACTGTATATCCCATGGACTGGCAAGAGAATAACAGATATGTTTTGGAAAATCTGCAGGCAGAATGCTCCTTGGAGACAAGGATGGCAAAGCTTCATCTCTCTTACTTTGGAAATGTTGTTAGGAGAGGCTATTCCTTGGATAGGGATATCATGAATGGAAAGGTGGAGGGTCAGCGAAAGAGAGTATGACTCCCAATAAGATGGATTGACATAGTGACTGCAGCAATGGGCTCAAGAGATGATGAGAATGGCACAGGATAGAACAAGGTTCGGATCTGTTGTTCATAAGATAGCTATGAGTTGTACTCTACAGCACCTAACAACAACAACATCATACCTATTAATAATGTCTTTTTAAGTCACCTTTGTATCTTTCCTATTCCTTCTCCACTCACAAACCTTTGTTGTCCTAATGAGTTTTTCTCCCTTTCTCCTTCTCACCCCTCTTTCCCCCCTTCGTTATATAGGTATGTTGTTGTTATGTGCCGTCGAGTCACTTATGACTCATAGTGACCCTATGTACAACAGCCCTAAACCTTGCTCTGCCCTGTGCCAACCGCACCACCTCTGACACACCCATCCCGATTATCCCAGTCACTGAATCAATCCACCTCATAGAGGGTCTTCCCCTCCTGCGCTGTCCCTCCACCCTCCCAAGCATGGTGTCCTTCTCCAAGGACCTGTCCCTCCTTACAACATGTCCAAAGTATGTCAGACGAAGCCCCAGAATCCTTGCCTCCAAGGAGTAGCCTGGTTCAACCCTCTCCAGGATGAATCTGTTTGTTTTCTTGGCAGTCCATGGTACATTCAATACTCCTCTCCAGCACCACAGCTCAAAGACATCAATTCTCCTTCTAACCTCCCTAGTCATTGTCCAACTCTCTGATGCATAACAAGTGATTGCAAAGACCTTGGCCTGCATCAGATGCACCTTAGTCTCCCGAGACACACCGTTGCTCTTGAGTACTTTAGAGAGGTCCCTAACAGCAGATTTTCCCATCGCATGTACGTATCTTGTCCAGCTATCCTTCTGTTTTCACAGTAGTTAAATAGTGGTATTATGGAAAAAGTGATCCTTATATAACTGAGTTACTTCACATAGCAAATACTCTTTAGATTCTCTCATGTGATATAGTATTTTACAAAACTGTTTTCCTTAGTGCTGTATAGGATTTCATTGTGTGGATCTATCACAATTTCTCAATCTATCTTTTTTTTTGTGGGCATTTGGACTCTTTCCGAGTAACATTGCTATGACTATGTTATTGTTGTTATGTGCCATGAAGTTGACTATCCCTCATAGAAACCCTGTGAACAACGGCTCTGAATCTTGCCCTATCCTGAGCCAACTTAACCATCTCCAACACAACTAACCCATTGTCACTGTGTCAATCCATCTCATTCAAAATTGCCCTTTCTTGTGCTAACGTTCTACCCTTTCAAGCATGATGCCCTGCCCCAAGGACTTGTCCCTCCTGACAACATACCCAAAGTATGTGAGAGGAGTTTCAAAATCCTTGCCTCCAAGGATCAACCTGGTTTCATTTCCTTCAGGACAGACCTGTTTGTTCTCTTGGCAGTCCATGAAGCTATGAACATAGATGTACATATCTTCATTTGTGTTTCAGTTCTGATTTCCTTGGGATATATTCCTAGCAGTGGAATAATGGGTCATATGGGATTTCTGTATGCACATTTTTGAGAAGATGCCAAACTGCCTTCTATAGTAGTTGTACCAGTTTAGGATCCTATCAGCTGTGAATTAGAGTTCTAATTTCTCCTCATCCTTTCCAATATTTATTGTTTGCTATGTTGGTAACCCTTGTTCTACTACTGGGGTGAGATGGTATTTAACTGTTGTTTTAATTTGCATCTCTCTACTACACAGCTTTGGTGTATAGGGAGCGCTGGTGGCTTAGTAATAAGAATGTTCACTTCAATCCTGAAGGCATGTGGTTTGAATCCACCAGTTACTCTGTGGGAGAAGGATGGGCAATCTCGTCTCATGTTATTACTGCCACTGAAACTCCCTGAAGGTTCAGCTATGGGTTGGTTCTGACTCAATGGTATGCAACAACAACAACAACACAACAACTACATAGCTTTAGTAATCAAAACAGCATGGCAGTGGTACAATAACAGACACATAAAGCAATGAAATATAATAGGTAATCCAGAAATCAACCCATTAATCCATGGCCAACAGCTATTTGCAAGGTAACAAAACTCATTAAATGAAAAAATGACAGCATCTTTAACAAATGGTATTGGCAAAACTGGACATCTACCTGTAGAACATGGAAACAGGATCCACATCTCCCACCTTACACAAAAACCAACTGAAGGAGAATCAGAGACCTAGGAGTAAAACCCCGAACCATAAAGATCTTAAGAGATAAAATGGGAACAAATTTAGAAGCCCTATCCTGTGGTATTTATAGACTTGCAAACATAGCCCAAAATGTATAACCAGGAGATATTGGTCTGTTTCTACAGGTAGATGTCCAGTCTGTCATTGTACCAATGATTTGTACCTCCTCTCTCCCCCAGCTCGTGGGATTTGGTGGAGTCCTACAGAGAGATCAGCCTACCTCCTTGGACTGAAGAATGACACCAAACCCAGCTTCCTGCTACCATATTGGTCCATTTCCACTCACAGGTAAAGGAGTGATTTTCACCTCCCCCACCACCACCAGCTACTGGGACTTGGCAGAGCCTCCAAAGAAATCAGCCAGCACCCCTTGGACTGCGGAATGCCCTCCGCCAAACCCTGCCTCCCACCCCCATATTGGTCCATTTACGTTCACAAGTTAGGGCTCTTGGGCTAAATATATAGAGGTTGTCACCAATATCCAAAATCCTGTTAAGATATCACCTGCAACTAGTACAAGTTTCATAGAGTGGAGAAGAGAGGTACTCTGGCCTTGAACACTGCTGTCTAGCTACATGAGGTGGGATTTCTTAAGGTCAAGCAGAAGAGGTGAGGTGGAGCTGCAGTTTTTGGAAGGCAACAGTCATCCTGCATAGAGAAAACAAGAGCAGAGCACCAATATACAGGTCTTTCATATAACATTCCTAAACATACCTTTGGGAACTCTATGAACTTAGAGAAAGGACAATAGTTATATAATAAGGTTAAGGTCTTTTGTTTATAGGGCTGATACTTGATGACATTTAACAACAACAACAACAACAACAACAACAACAACAACAACATATAATGCCAGGCTTTTGTCTCCATTTTGGAATTGGTTATTGGGTGAAGCAGTTGGACTCTCTAAGACGGGTACTCTTGTTTTTGTTGAGGGTTGGTGTGGAATGTTTAATATTTTTGTGTTTTTTAATAAGACTTCCTGGGAGGGCACTTGCATTTAAGGCCAAGCCCTTGTCTCCATTTTGGAGACTGGGTGAACTGGCTAGACTCTGTAAGATGGACTCTCTTGTTTCGGTTGAGGATCTGTGTGGAATGTTTTTTTTTTTTAATTTTTTTTATTTAAGACGCTTATTTAGAGTCTAGATGACCTCCTGGAAGGTCCTGGTATTTAAAAGTTGGGCCCAAGGGATTATACTTTAATCCTTTGTTACTATATTTTGGAGGAACTTTCTTCTAAGTTTTATAGCACTCTTCTGTCAATTTGCTCTGCCAAGGTAATCTGGGCTTGCTGTGATGCTGAACCTTGGGCCATTAGGGTCTCAAATGCCTTAATGGTTGCCCATGGTGAACAGTGTTTGGTGGAGCTCACAACTTAAGACAGGATTGGAAGCAGGAGTGGCATCCACTTCCTAAAACACATGCCTCTGGAAACTCTATGAACTTGGAGAAACAATGCTACTTATGGAAATGCCTCAGGTCCTTTGTTCACAAGGTCCCTAAGTGTGATCGACTCAAGAGCAATCAACAACAACAACAACAACATATAACATTGCCATACCATGGGATAGTTACAACAACCTAACATCCACTAAGAAAAGATTCACATAATGTCAAGAAAGCAGCAGTTTGCCTCAGACATGATGAAAAATCAAAATAACCTTCCTCCTAAAAAAAGCAGACCCAATGAACACTTCAGATAGAGAAAACGAGAGCATGTTGATGTGAAGGTGTTTGAACAGCTACAGAAGAAGATACAAATGATATAAGACACAATGGAATCCATTGAGAGAGCAAATACTTCAGAGACAGCAATCCAGAAGAAATGTATTAATGAGGAGTATCTTGAACTGATATGGAAGATAATACAAAATATGGAAGAAAGAATTGAGAGTATAGATAAAGAGGTACAAGAAATTAAAAATCATCATAAGACAGAAAGGATATAGCCAACACAGCACTGGAAACAACAGAGAAGCATTAAAACACAATTTAAAATATTAAGACCAAATTGGCAGAATTGTGTAACATGTTGGTTGGACAAAAAAAGTAGAGCTGAAAGATGGAACAGAGAAGAGGGACAGTGAGCTGGAAGACAAGAGCCTCACTGGAAACATAATAGAAGAAAAATTAGAGATAGGATGTAAAGACAATGAAAACATTAGAATCATGTGGGATGACATAAAAAATGATTGGAATTCCAGAATATGGGAGTGACAGGAGAGTCACTGAGAAAATTGTGGAAGAAATACTAGGAGAAAACTTCCCAGGTATTTTGAAGAATGGGGAAATCCATATTCAGGAAGCACAGTGAACACCAAATAGACTAGACCCAAAAAGAAAAACATCAAGACATATCATAGTAAAAATCTCCAAATTAAAAGATAAGATAGATGACCAAAAGCAGCTAAAGAAAAAGAGAGAAACAATCAGAATAAGTTCTGATTTCTCCGTGGAAACTATGTGAGTTATATGACAATGAGATGACATATACAGAAAAATGAAATAAACAATTGACAGCCAAAGATTCTCTACCCAGCAAAGCTCTCCATCAAATATGAAGGAGAAATGAGATACTGGATATTATAGCTAATGTTAGATGGATCTTAGCTGAAAGCAGGGAGTACCAGAGGAATGTCTATCTGTGTTTCATTGATTATGCAAAGGCGTTTGACTGTGTGGATCATAACAAACTGTGGCTGTCTCTGAGAGTAATGGGAGTACCAGAACTCTTGATCGTGCTAATGCAAGACTTATACTTGGACCAAGAGGCATTCGTCAGAACAGAGCAAGGAGACACTGCATGGTTCAAAATTGGGAAGGGTGTATGCCAGGGATGTGTCCTATCTCCATACCTTTTCTTTTTTAAAAAAAATTATCATTTTTTGTGTGTGTACTATCAAATTGGATCTGACTAGTACAGGAGGAGATTGTCCCCCCTTCTCCAGCAGAGCATCTGGTGAATTCAAACCACATGCCTCTGGGATTACAGTATAGCTTCTTGTCACTAGGCCACCAGAGCTCCCTTCCATACCTTTTCAACCTGTATGCACAACAGATTATCTGGGAGGCTGGGCTCTATGAGGAGAAATGTGGCATCAGGATTGGTGGAAGACCTATCAACAATCTGCGTTATGCAGATGACACAACCCTGCTTGCTGAAACTGAAGAGGACCTGAAGTGCCTGCTGCAGAGGATCAAGGACTGTAGCCTTTAATATGGATTGAGGCTCAATGTCAAGAAGACAAAGATTCTCAGCACCGGACCAATTGGCAGCATCAGGATGGATGGTGAAGAGATTGAGATTGTTCACAACTTTAGTCTGCTTGGCTCCACAGTCAACACTTTGGGCACCAGCAGCCAGGAAATTAAAAGACGTATTGCCATGGGAAAGTCTGCTGTTAGGGACCTCTCTAAAGTACTCAAGAGCAACGGTGTGCCTCTGGAGACTAAGGTGCATCTGATGCAGGCCTTGGTCTTTGCAATCACCTGCTATGCATCAGAGAGTTGGACAATGACTAGGGAGGATAGAAGGAGAATTGATGCCTTTGAGCTGTGGTGCTGGAGAAGAGTATTGAGAGTACCACGGACTGCTAGGAAAACAAACAGATTCATCCTGGAGAGGGTTCAACCAGGCTGCTCCTTGGAGGCAAGGATTCTGAGGCTCTGTCTGACATACTTTGGTCTTGTTGTAAGGAGAGACCAGTCCTTGGAGAAGGACATCATGCTTGGAGGGTGGAGGGCAGGCGCAGGAGGGGAAGACCCTTTATGAGGTGGATTGATTCAGTGACTGGGGTAATCGGGATGGGTGTGTTGGAGACAGTGAGATTGGCACAGGACAGAGCAGCATTTAGGGCTGTTTTACATAGGGTTGCTATGAGTTGCAAGCCACTCAATGGTACACCACCACCACCACCACCACCACAACAACAACAATAACAACAATGAAATTAAGGAATTTAAGGAATGTGTGAAAACTACACAAAATTTTAAGTGCAATCCTTCACATGGAGACAACAAAATAAAGTGGATGTACTATAGGAATGAGAAAAAATAGAAGAAGAAACATGGCAAAATGGCAACAGCAAAACTTGTTCTGGCAATGATCACACTTAAAGTGAATGGACTAAATACACCAATCAAGAGAAAAAGAGTAGCAGAAAGGCTAAAAAAACCCCCAAAAACTCATCAATATGTTACCTACAAGAAACATATCTAGAAAATGGAGAGAAAGATAGACTCAAAATCAAAGGCTGGAAACAAACATAACAAACAAATGGCAACCACAAAAAAGCAGTAGTAGCAATACTAATCTCTGATAAAATAGACTTCAGAATGAAAACCACCTCATAAGACAAATACTGAAAAATGCCACTGTTATAAAAGAGGACTGACATAGAAGTTGGAGGGAGACTGAGAAGGAGGGGATAAATAATGTATGCTTCATTGAAAAAGATGAGGGAGAGAACTGTTTAAAAGGGATATATGATTAAGGTATTATTGTCATGAGAGGAGTCTAGAATGAAGGCTGCATAGTAGAGTGGACTTGGGGAGAGGGGCTGTATAACAATAAAAGAATTTCTTTTACTTTTCAAAGAGAAGAGTGAATTGGGGGGGAAATGTGGGCAGGGAGAAAAGTGCAAAAATGAATGAATGGAAATCCAAAATCTCTGTAAACTTTCATGAAAATTAATTTAAATAAAAAGCAAGGAAGGGTATTATATACTGATTAAAGGTACAATAGATCTAAAAGACATAACCTTGGTCAAAACCAAATGATAGACCTGCAAAACACATAAAACAACAGTATTGAAGGAAGAAAGAAATAGCACCACAACAGTGTCAGGAGACTTCAACACACCACTATCATCAAATGATGTTGTGTTGTTGTTAAGTGCCGTCGAGTCTCAGGCGACTCATAGTGACCCTGTGAAGGAGAGTCCTTGATGCTTGGGTGCCTTTCATCCTCTCTCCAAGTTCATAGGGTTTCCGGAGGCAAGCTATTATGGAAGTGGATGCCACTCCTCCTTTCACGCTTGTTCAATCGGGGAGCTCCATGATAGGTCAACTAAAAATAACTTAGCAGAGATGTAGAATATCTGAACTATACAATCATCCAACTCAACCTTGTGGATGTAAAAACTAAAACTAAATTCCTTTTCTTCTCTACTGCATGTGGTATATTCTCCAGAACTGATCATATATTAGGACACAAAGCAAGCCTTAACACATTAAAAAATATTGAAAGAATACAAAGTATTTTCTCAGACCACCATGCCATAAAAGTAGAAATTAACCACAGGAGGATAAAGTTTACAAAACCACCCATATGGAAGCTAAATAACTCTGTTAGAATATGATTGGGTTATAAAAGAAATAAATAATGAAATTAAAAAGTTCCTTGAAAGAAATGAAAATGAAAGTACAACATAAAAAAACCTCTGGGTTGTAACTAAGACAGTTCTCAGGGGGCAGTTTATAGCAATAAGCACACACATAAATAAGGAAGAAAGGGAAAAAAATATCAATGATCTAACTCAACTTTTATCACCTAGAAAAAGAACAACAATCTATCCTGCTGGCTCTAGAAGCAAGTAACTTATAAGGACAAGAGCTGAAATCAATGAGATAGAAAACAGAAACATAATTGAAATGATTAATAAGACCAGGGGCTGGTTTTTTGAAAGGGTCAATAAAATTGATGAATCACTGACAAATGAAAAAGAAGAAGAAAAAAGAAGAGAAGACACATATAACATTCAGATCAAGAATGATAGGATATCACAACAGAACCAGATTGCAAGATCCTGTTGCAAATTATCCAAAAATGACTGGAATAGCACATCAACAGAGAACTGCCAGATATGAAGGCTGGGTTTAGAAAAGGCATAGTACTAGGGATATTATAGCTAATGTTGGACGGATTTTGGCAGAAAGCAGAGAGTACCAGGGGAATGTCTATCAATGTTTCACTGACTATGCAACAGACTTTTACTGTGTGGCTCACAAACTGGGGCTAACTATCAAAAGAATGGGAATTCCAGAACATTTGATTGTGCTTATGTGAAGCCTATACTTAGACCAGGAGGCAGTCATCAGAACAGATCAAGGAAACACTACATGGTTCAACATCGGGAAGGGTGTACTTCAGGGATGTGTCCTATCTCCATATCTTTTCAATCTGTATGTGGAACAGAACATCCGGGAGGCTGGGCTCTATGAGGAAGAATGCGGCGTCAGGACGGGAGGAAGACTCATCAACAACCTGCATTATGCAGATGACACAACCCTACTTGCTGAAACTGAGAGGGGCATGAGGCATTTGTTGCAGAAGGTCAAGTACTGCAGCCGTAAGTATGGGTTGAAGCTCAACATCAAGAAAACAAAGATTTTCACCACTGGGCCTACTGGCAGCATCATGATAGATAGTGAAGAGATTGAAATTGTAAACAGATTCAGCTTGCTTGGCTCCAAAATCATCATTCTTTGTAGCAGCAACCAGGAAATCAAAAGATGAATTGCGTTGGGAAGATCTGCTGTCAGACCAAGTGGGACATGCAGGTATGCAAAGATGGTTCAACATAAGAAAAACAATCGACATAATTCACCATATTAACAAAGAAAATAAACAGTACTGTAATATCTTAGAAAGTGATGCAGAAAAGGTATTTGACAAAATCCAGCATCCTTTCCTGATAATACTCAACAAAATTGGAATAGACAGGAATTTCCTCAACATAGTGAAAAGTATTTATGCAAAACCAAGAGCCAACATCATTCTCAATGGAGAAAAGCTAAGAGCATTTTCTTTGAGAATAGGGACCAGATAAAGATCGCTACCATCACCACTTGTATTCAGTATTGTATTAGAAGTGCTTGTCAGGGAAATGAAAAAAAGAAGGAAATAAAAGGCATCCAGATCAGCAGGAGAGGTTGAATATACTGCTGTATGAAGGTAATATGATAGGGTAGACAGACAAATCCAAGGACTCAACCAAAAAATCTGGTACAGCTAGTAGACCAATGTAGTAGAGTGGCAGGATATAGGATCAATATAAAGAAAATCAGTGAGATTCTTCTACAGTAAAAATGAGAACTCAACGAGGGAAGCCAAGAAAGCAATACTGTTTACAATAGCCAACCACAAATTGAGATACTCGGGCATGAAAATAACTAGAGACACAAAAGACCTATACAAAGAAAACTACAGAACTTTTCTGCAAGACACAATAAAAGGCCTAAAGAAATGGGAAAATGCACCCTGTTCATGGGTAGGAAGACTCAATATTGTGAAAATTACAACCCTACCAATAGCAATCTACGTGTTCAATGTAATCTCAATGGAGATATCAAATTCATTTTTTCAAGGAGATCGAAAGGGATATTGTCAAGTTTATTTGAAGAGGCAAGAGACCCTGAACAAGCAAAGCACTTCTGAAAGCAAAAAATGAAGTGGGAGGCATAGCACTCCCTGACCTCAAAACCTACTTCACAGTGGTAGTAACCAAAACAGTGTGTTACAAACACATAGATCAATGGAACAGAATTGAGACCCAGAAATAGACCCAACTATCTATGGTCAACTGATATTTCACAAGGAATAAGTAGGGAAATGACAACCTCTTCAACAAATGGTGCTGGCAAAACTGGATTCCACCTGCAGAAAGCTGAAACAGGATCCACATCTCACACTATACACAAAAATCAACTCAAGGTGGATCAAAGACCTGGGAGTAAAGCCCCAAATCATAAAGTTCATCAAAGACAAAGTGGGATAAAGCTTAGATGGCCTAGTATAAAGAGACTGCCAAATACAGCCAGAAATACTCAACCTGGAGAGGATAAAACTGATGAATGGGATCTTCTAAAGATTAAATTCCTGTGTGTATCAAAAACATTTTCCCAACAGAGTGAAAAAAAAACCCAAAACAAACCCTACTGATTGGGAAAAAACATTTAGCAATACCTTTTCACACAAGGGTCTTATATCAAAAGTTTACAGAATCCTACAGGGCCCCCTCTGAAAAAGACTGATGACACAATTACAAAATGGGCAAAAGACATCAAAATACTTTTTACAGAGGAAGATATTCAGATGGACAACAGACCCATGAAAAAACCCTAAATATCACTGGCTATAAGTGAGCTGCAAATAAAAATCACAATGAGATACCATCTCACTTAGTGGCAGTAGCAAAGTTTAACAGGACAGCAAGTAGTAAATGTTGGAGAGGAAGTGGTGAGATAGGAACTCTTATACACTGTTGTTGGGATTGTAAATGGTATAACCACTCTGGAAGGTAGCTGACATTTCCTCAGAAAGCTGAACACAAAAATTTCATATGACCCAGCTATCCCACTGTTTGGAATATATTCTAAGCAAATGAGAACTGAGGCACAAATGGAGACTTGTACACCAATATTCATAGCAGCATTATTTACCATCACAAGAATATGGAGCATGTCAAATGTCCAACCACAATAGAATGGGTTGAGAAATTATGGTACATTCACTCTGTTAAATACTATGCGGCACACAGGAGCAATGATTTTGTAAATCACTACCTAACTTAGGAGGGACTAGAGAGCATTAAGATAAGTGAACTAACTCAGTCTCATAAGAACAAATAGCTTGCCTTTGGAATAAGAACAAATAGCTTGCCTTTGGAAATCCTATGAATTTGGAGAAATGAAGAAAGTTATACAAGTGTTTAAGTCTTTCTTTCATAGGGTCATTATGAGTTGCCTACAACTCAATGGCATTTAACAACAACAACAACAGATCATGTAAAGAAAATTCACAGAGGAAGATATTTGAATGGAAAACGGGCTCATGAAGAAATGGGCCCAAAATCACCGGCAATAAGGGAGATGCAACCCAAGACTACAATGAAGTACCATCTCACTCCAGTAACAGTGGCAAAGTTTAACAGGGCAGCAAGTAAGAAAAATGTTGGAAAGGATGTTGGCAAGAAAAGAACTCTTATACATTGTTGGTGGGATTTTAAATTTCAAAAAGCTGAACATAGAAATTCCATATGCCCCAGATATTCCACTACTAGGAATATACCCTGAGAAAATAAGAACTGAGGCACAAATGGACACTTGTACACCAATGTTCATAGCATTTTCACCATCACAAGAACATGGAAACAGCCCATCTGACCAACCACAAAGGAATGGATTGAGAAATTAGGTTACATTCAACAATGCAGCACACAGGAGCAATAGTTTTGCAAATTATTACCTAATTTGAGAGGGACTGGAGAGCATTATCCTGAGTGAACTAACAGTCAGTCCCACAAGGGCAAACATTGTATAAAACCATCATTGCAGGAGGAGTATAAGGATCCAAGGGGGTGGCGGGAGGATGGAAGCCAAGGTATGAGGATGTGCAGGGGGAGGAGGAATCAATTGTGGAGTTATATAGTTGGGGTGGGGTGAGGGAATGTGGAAGAATCTGTTCTGGAAAACAATGTATTTTAATTTTGTAAATAAACTAATATAATAATTAAAAAAATAAAACATGAAAAAAGGAAATAATATTTGCATCATCTTTGAGGCTATTAAAGCTGTATTTAGATTAAAAAAAACCACAACAAAACAAAACAAAACACAAATCATACAACTAACCTGCATCAAATCTTCAAGATTACTACAGCACTTGAAACAAAATGCAAATTCTTAGTCATGGCTCAATTAAAGACACTGCCTTCCTTATCATTCTCACGTCATCTCCTAGCAGTTTCCCCTCTTTACTTCCAAGCCACTTTTATTGTTCTAGTTCTCAATTGCACTTATCCTTCCCCTCATCAGAGATTTTGTACCTGCTGTTTCCTCTGCCAGCAAGACATCACATCCTAAACATCTTCTCTGCCTTCACATTGTGGCTTAAATTTCAGCCTTCTGGACTACACCATCTAAAATTCAATTTTTTGGAAGTAAATAATAAGACCTATATAATATTAACAATTGATGTAGAAGAGGCATTTGACAAAATCCAACACCCCTTCCTGATAAAGGCACTCAGCAAAATTGGAATAGAATGAAACTTCCTCAACATAGTAAAAAGTATATTTGCAAAACCAAGAGCCAACATTATTCTCAATGGAGAAAGACTAAAAGCATTTTCCTTGTGAACAGGAACCAGATAAGGATGCTCACTGTCACCACTTCTATTCAATTTTGTTTTAGAAGTGCTTGCTAGGGCAATACAACAAGAAAAGGAAAGAAAAGGCATCTAGACTGGCAAAGAGATGGTTAAACTATCACTATATGCAGATGGTATGATAGTACTAGCTCTGGTGACCAAGTGGCAAGAAGCTGCACTGTAATCTCAGAGGTATGTGGTTCGAATCCACCAGATGCTCTGCTGGAGAAGGAGGGGCAATCTCCTCCTGTACCAATCAGATCCGATAGTATAAAAAGAAAAACCCAAAGACTCATCAACAATAACAAACTGAGTTCATAGGCCAATTTAGTAGATTGGCAGGATATAAAATCAATATTAAAAAATCAGTGGGATTCCTTTACTGCAACAAAGAGAACTCAGAGAAGGAAATCAAGAAAGCATACCATTTACAATAGCCAACCACAAATTGAGATACTTGGGCATGAATCTAACTAGAGATACCAAAGACCTATACAAAGAAAATGACAGAACATTTCTGGAAGATACAATAAAAGGCAAACACATAGACCAATGGAACAGAATTGAGACCCAGAAATAGACCCAACTATCTATGGTCAACTGAAATGGAAAGATGTGCCCTGTTCATGGATAGGAAGACTCAATATTGTGAAAATTACAATCCTACCAAAAGCAATTTACATGTTCAACAGAATCCCATTCCAGATACCAAATTTATTTTTTTCAAGGAGATTGAAAGGGAAATTGTTAAATTTATTTGGAGAGGCAAGAGACCCAGAATAAGCAAAGCAATTCCGAAAAACAAAAATTAGCTGGGAGGCATAGCACTCCCTGATCTCAAAACCTAGTACACAGTGGTAGTAACCAAAACAGCATGGTACAAACACTTAGACAAATGAAACAGAATTCAGAACCAGAAATGAACCCAGGGTCAACTGATATTTGACCAGGAAACCCAACCTATCAAATGGGGAAATGGCAATCTCTTCAACAAATGGTGCTGGCAAAACTGTACTGTTACCTGAAGAAAGCATCTCACACTATAAAAAAAAAAATCAATTCAAGGTGGATGAGAATCCTGGGAGTAAAGCCCCAAACTATAAAGTTCATCAGAGACAAAGTGGGATAAAGCTTAGATGGTCTAGTCTATGGTATAAAGAGACTGCCAAATACAGCCAGAAATGCACAATCTGGAGAGGATAAAATTGATGAATGGGATCTTCTTTTTTTGTTTTGTTTTGGGTTTTTAAAAATTAATTTTAATGAAAGTTTACAGAGACTTAGGGTTTCCATGAATTCATTGTTGCACTTTTATCCCTGCCCACCTCCCTCCTCCCCCAGTTTGCTCTTTCTTTGAAAAGTAAAAGGAAATGAATAGGACCTTCTAAGGATTAAATTCCTGTGCACATCAAAAACATTTTTCCAACGGAGTGAAAAGAAAACCTACTGACAGGAACAAGCATTTGGCAATACCAGTTCAGACAAGAATCTCATAACAAAAGTTCACAGTATACTCCTGGGCCTCCACAAGAAAAAGACTGATAACCCAATTACAAAATGGGCAAAAGACTTGGAAAGAATTTTCACAGAAGATATGGGAATGGCCAATAGATATATGTGTATAGGTACCCTTCAAGCCTGGAACTGAGCTCACCCTAGTGGCTCATCTTTCAGGGAAACTATAGATAAGTCTATAATGTGAACAGTAACAATATGGAGGAACACAGTCTTTATAATAACCAACCATATAAAACAAAAAAGACAGTATTCCTACCTATGGTAGAAATGTGATGTGAGGATTGGAGGAAGACTCAGCAACGTGTGTTATGCAGGTGACACAACCTTACTTGCTGAAACAGTGGAGAGCCTAAAGCATTTGCTGCAGAGGGTAAAGAACTGTAGTTTGCAATGGAGATTGAAGCTCAACATAAAGAAAATGAAAATTCTTAGCACTAGACCAAATTGGCAGCAGCACAACAGATGGAGAAGAGAATGAAGTTGTTAACAATTTCAGCTTGCCTTGTTCCACAATCAACACGTTTTGGCATGAGCAGTTAGGAAATCAAAAGACAAATTGTATTAGGAAAATCTGCTGACAGGAGCCTCTCCAGAGAGCTGAAGGTCAAGGATGTCAGTCTAGAGACCAAGGCGTCCTTGATCCAGGCCATGGCCTTCGCAATTACTTGTCAGAGAGCTGGACAATGAGTAAGGATGATTAAGAATTAATGCTTTGATTTGTGGTGCCAGAGAAGAGTACGAGACATAGTATGGACTGGCAAAAGAACTAACAGGGCTGTCTTGGAGTGAAAGCAAGCTGCTCCTTGGAGGCAAGACTTTTGAGATTCCATCTCAAATACTTTGGGCATGTAACCAGGAGGAACCAGTCTTTGGAGAAGGATTTCATGCTAGGAAGGGTGTAGAGGAAGACAACAGATGAAATGGATTGACACAATAACTGGGGTAATGAGGGCAGATGTGTCAGGGGCAATGCGATTAACTCAGGATAGAGCAGGGTTCAGAGCTAGTGTACACAGGGTCATTATGAGTCATAGTTGACTCCATGGCACATAACAACAACAACAATGCTCAGAAGTCAGGGAGAGATAGGAAAGAGAGAAAATGGAAAGGAAGCAGAGTGTTGAGACATGATGAGGATTACAATCAATGTCATGAAGAAAAATGTGTTTAAAGTGTTGTGTGGAAAATCAATTTGCTGTGTAAACTTCCATTCACATTACAATAAAAAAGTAAAAACCATATTTTTTTGTAGAAAAAAACACAATATCAGCAGAAATTAATTGTTTCCTAGTTTTGAAAATATCAAAGTTTCAATGGGAGTATATTCTCTTGAGTTTGTGGAAGAATCTGTCTCTTCCACCCTCTGGTGGTTCGAAGTATTCCTTGGCTTGTGGCAATATTTTTGTTGAATTTCTTTCTAGTTGTTCTGTCTTTCCTCAAAAGTGGTGAGTTGAAGACTGCCTTCCCCCAAGTCCTGGTTCAGATGACTTAAAAGCTGAATTCTATGAAACATTCAAAGAGGAATTAGCACCAATTCTACTTAAGTAATTAAAAAAAATAGAAGAAGGAATACTTCTAGAGTTATTCTATGAAGCAAGCATAACCCTAATGCCAAAATCAGGCAAAAATATTTTCTAGATGAAATAAATCCTATACACACACACACACACACACACACACACACACACACACACAATCAAGATTAAGTGGGATTCATAACAGGCAAACAAGGATTGTTCAATATAAGAAAAACAGTTAACATAATTCATCATAGTAACAGAGCAAAGAACAAAAACCATATGATCCTATCAATTGATGTAGAAAAGGCCTCTGACAAAATACATCACCCCTTCTTGATTAAAACATTTAACAAAATAGGAATAGAAGGACATTTCTTCAACATTGTGATAAGTATATATGCAAAATCAAGAGTCAACATCATTTTCAATGGAGAAAGACTAAAGGCATTTACATTGTGAAAAGGAACCAGACAAGAATGTCCACTATCACCACTCCCATTCAATATTATATTGGATGTACTTGTGGTTGATAGGTGACCCTCCAGTGGGTTTTTAGAGGCCATAAATAGCATTGGAGGAGATAGCCCATCTTTCACCTGCAGAACAACTGATGGATTTTAACAATGAGCCTTCAAAAGATGAATTGCATTGGGAATGTCTGCTCTCAGGAACCTCTTCTGAATAATGAAGAGCAACAGTGTCAGTCTGGAGACTATGGTGTGCCTGATCCAGGCCATATTCTTCACAATTACTTACTGTGTGTCACAATGACTAAGAAAGATAGGAGGATTGAGGCCTTTGAGCTGTGATGCTGGAGAAGAGTATTGACTGCACCATGGACTACCAGGAGAACAAACAGGTTCATCCTAGAGAGGGTGAAACAAGGCTACTCTTTAGAGGCAAGGATTCTGAAACTTTGTCTGACGTACTTTGGGTATGTTGCAAGTAGTAACCAATCCTTGGAGAGGGACATCATGTTTGGGAGATTGGAGGGACAGTGAAAGGGAGAAAGACCCTTGATGAGAAAAATTGATTCAGTGACTAGGGTAATGGGGTTAGTTGTATCAGAGACAATACTGTTGGCACAGAATAGAGCAGGGTTTAGTGTTGTTGTACCTAGGGTCATTGTGATTTGCAAGCGACTCGATGACATATAAGAACAACGACCGTGATTGGGATTGTAGCACAAATTCTGACCTCTAGGCCACTAGAGCTCTAGCCAGGTCAATAAGATGAGAGGAGGAAATAAGAGACCACCAAATTGGCAAAGAGGTGATAAAACTGTCACTATATGCAGACAGTATCAAAATGTACTCAGAGAACCCCAAAGACTTGACTGAAAAACTGTTAGAAACTAATCTAGTTAGAGAACACAAAAAAGGAAGCTAAGAAATCAATATCATTTACCTTAGCCAACCACAAGAGGAAATATTTGGAAATAAACCTAACTTGAGACGTGAAAGACCTTTATAAAGAAAAGTATAAAGCACTACTGTGAGAAAAAATCAGAGAAAAATTAAAAAAAATTATTGCATTCTCAACCTTGAGTCAACTTGGCCTAATAGTATAAACTAGTGGCATTAACCAATTCTAGCATTCCTATACATCTGTACACATGTATTCTTCAAAGCAATACTATTCATGTGCCCTGGATTCATCCTTCACAGCCACAACAATGAACAAGATATAAAAAAAAAATAGGTTGTTTGTTGTTGTTATGTGCCGTCGAGTCGCTTATGACTCATAGTGACCCTATGTACAACAGCGCTAAACTCTGCTCTGTTCTGTGCCAATCGCACCGTCTCCAATACACCCATCCCGATTACCCCAGTCACTGAATCAATCC
>NW_006400011.1:3576034-3582426 GCF_000299155.1 Elephantulus edwardii
GTTTGACACAGTGACTGTAACAATGTGCTGGACTATGGCAGAGATTATGAGGATGGCACAGGATAGAGCATGGTTCTCATCTGTTCTTCATAGTCTTGCTATGAGTTGTTGTCATTTCAACAGGAGATAACAGCAACAATAATCCCTATTTACTAAATTTCACTCTCCTCTATCTCTCTTCCCTTCCTTGGAAATAATCCAAGCATGACTCTCTGTATACATGCAGCTTTAAAAATTAGTAGTAGTATCAAATTTGTTGCTACTTTTTGACTGTCATATTCCACTTAACATAATGTTCTCTAGATCCATCCATGTTTCATGAGTTCTCTATTGTTTTTTAGTGTTGCACAGTACTCTACTGTGTGAATGTAACTTAATTTATATAGTCATCTATTGATGGACACTTCAGTTGTTTCTGTCTCTTTCCTAGTGTCTATATGCCACAATGAACACAAATGTGTATATTATCTGTGTGTTGTTGTTATATACTGTTGGCGAAGAAGCAACTCATACCTGACTCTCCTGTAGGTTTTCAGAGGCAGTGAATCTCAAGGGAGATTGTCCATCCTTCTCCAGCAAAGCAGCTGGTGGAATTGTTGGGTCAAATAATATTTCTATTATAGACTTAATAAGAAAGTGACAAACTTCTGTTCATTGTGGTTGTACCATTTTACATTCTCTCCAGCATTACATGAGAATTTCAATTTCTCCATACCTTTTCATTTGTTATTTACTGTCTTACTGAACTTTGCTATTGTTGTTAGGATGAAATGGTATCTCATTGTTGTTTTGATTTGCATTTCTCTAGGGAGCTCCAGTGGCTTTGTCTATAAGGAATTGTGTTGTCATTTGGATCCACCAAAGGCTCTGGCTGTATAGAAGTAAGATTGACATTGACCTTCCATGAGATTCACAGGTTCAGAAACCAAATAGAGTCTCACCTATAAGTCAGCTCTGACTCAATGGCAATGAAAAAGAATAGCTAGTATGTGGTTTTTGGTTATCTAAATGTCTTCTTTGATGAAATGTTTCATGTCTTTTGTCCATCAATGGATATATTTTTTTTTCATTGAAAATTTTCTTTAACAAATCCTTAACATATTTTTCTTCTTAATGACTTTTTCTCCCTTCTTCTAAAATTCCGATTTACAAAAAAGTATTTCTCTTGACAGTGTGCACATAATTTTTTTCTTTCTTCATTATTCTTTCTGATTAGTTTCTTCATATAAAAGACATCAAGGGATTTGTCTTGTAATTCACCTAGGTATTCTCTGAGTTTTTGCTACTATTCTTTGCTTCTAATGTGTTATTCATTTCAGACATTTTAAGGTCAATCTTAGGCATTTTTAATTGTTTCTTTTATATATGTTCTTATTGTTATTTATTTTGTCACTTTTGTTCTTGTATTATTTACCTAGAATATTGGTTTTATCATTTTTCCCATTCACCCTTTATTTTGTGTATGTTTCCATGAGCTCTGTGAAGACCGTGTGTGTGTTTGTGTGTGTGTGTGTGTGTGTGTGTGTATGTGTAATGGGAATACCAGAACACTTGACCATATTAATACAAAATCTATACTTACACCAGGAAGCAGTCAGATGAACATATAAACAGAGCAAGGAAAAAAAGAAACACTACATGGTTCAAAATCAGGAAAGGAGTGTGTCAGGGATGCATCCTGTCTCCATACCTTTTCAATTCATATGCAGAAGAGATCATTCAGGAAGCTGGGCTTTATGAGGAAGAATGTGACATCAGGATTGGAGGAATACTCAACAACAACCTATGTTATGCAGATAACACAACTTTGATTGCAGAAACTGAGGAAGACGTGAAGTGCTTGCTGCTGAGGGTCAAAGACTGTATTCTTCAATATAAATTGAAGCACAACATCAAGAAGACAAAGATTCTCACCATTGGGTTAACTGGCAGCACCATGATAGATGGAGAAGAGATTGAGGTTGTTAACAATTTCATCTCGCTCAGATCCACATTCAACATTCTTGGTATCAGCAGTCAGTAAATAAGAGACAAGTTGCATTGGGAACATCACCTGTCAGGGACCCCTCCAGGGTGCTAAAGAGGAAATATGTTAGTCTAGAGACTAAGGTGTGCCTGATTAAAGACATAGTAATTTCACTCACTTGCTATGCATCTGAGAGCTGGGCAATGACAAAAAATGAAAAAAAAATTATACCTTTGAGCTGTGATGCTGGAGAAGAGTCTTGACCACACCATAGACTTTCAAGAGAACAAATGGGTCTGTCCAGGAGAGGAGGGAACCAGGTTACTCCTTGGAGGTGACGATTTTGAAACCCTGTCTCACATACTTAGGGCATGTTGTCAGAAGGAACATGTCCTTGCAGAAGGGCATAATACTTGAAGGGTGGAGACTCAGAGCAGGAAAGGAAGAACCTGGAGGAGATGGTTTGATATAGTGATTGTAGCAATGGGGGAAGGTGTGTCAGAGACAATGAAATTGGCTCAAGATAAGGCAAGGTTCAGAGCTATTGTTCCTAGGGTCTATCTGAGTTGTAGACAAAAGTATATAACAATACAACAGCAACTGGTAGCCTAGTCTTAAGGAGCTGGCTTGCATTATCAAAGTAATCTGTTTCTAATTCACCAGCTGTTTCACTAGAGAAGGATGCGCAAACTTCTATGCAATTTATTGCCTCTGAAAACTGGCTGGTTGGTCAGCTATGGGTCAGTTCTGACTAGACTGCAAAAAACAAAGTATATATATATATATATATGCTGTTGCTGTTAAGAGCACAATGAGTTGACTACAACACAATCTCAGGCTAAAATAAATACTTACAGTTCTTTTGTGGTCACTCACAGTCATGAGGAGGAAAGCAAAACTTTTTAGTCACTCTGTGTACATTCTCCCAACTTAAGTAGAAAAAGGCCACACTATGCCCTCTGTGTTCTCATACTATAAACAATACCCTTTTCTTACTCTATTGCTGTGATGCTGAAGACTGTGACAGTGATGTGCCAATCGTGGTAACAGGTACCCATGGTGGACAGTGTTGGCTAGAGCTTCCCGACTAAAACAAGCCTGGAAGCAGGAGCGGCAACCACTTCCAAAATGGCTTGCCTCCGGAAACTCTATGTACGAACAGTGCTCAGGCCGTTTGTTCATAGTGTCGCTATGAGTTGTCTATGACTCGACGGCACTAAACAACAACAACAACCCTATTGCATACCATTTATTTTAATTTTTGTACTATTTATTGGTGATTTTTCTTTTTAGCATGGTCTAAATATAGTACTGAAGAACTAATGAACCAAAAGCACACGAAGGCTGTGATGCATGTGCCTTATGAAAGAAATACATCTCAAAAAAATAGAAAAAGAAGGAACACTCCCAGAGTCATTCTATAAAGCAAGCATAACCCTAATACCAAAACCAAGCAAAGATATTACCAAGAACGAAAACTTCAGAACAAGATCTCTCATGAATATAGATGCAAAAATCCTTAACAAATCTGAGCCAGTAGAATCCAAAAGCACGTTAAAAAAGATTTCATCATGACCAAGTGGGATTTATAATAGGTACACAAGAATGGTTCAACATAAGAAAAACAATCAATGTAATTCACCACATTAACAAAGCGAATAACAAGAACCATGTGCTTGTAGCAATTGATGCAGAAAGGTACTTGACAAAAATCTAACACCTATTTCTGTTACACTCATCAAAATTGGAATAGAAGGGAATTTCTACAAAATAGTGAAAAGTACATATGCAAAAGCGTGAGCCAATATAATTCTCAATGGAGAATGACTAATAATAGTTTCCTTGCAATCAGGGACTAGACAAGGCTGCCCACTGTCACCAGTTCTATTTAATATTGTATTAGAAGTGCTTGCCAGGGCAATACAGCAAGAGAAGAAAATAAAAGGCATCCACATTGACAAAGATATGGTTAAACTGTCTCTATATGCAGATGATATGATAGTGTTCTCAGAAAACCCCACGGACTCAACAACAACCTGTTAGAGCTCAAAATACCTGTTAGAGCTAGTAGACCATTTTAGTAGGGTGGTAGGGTATAATAAGTCCAATATCTAAAAATCAATGAGATTTCTCTACAGGAACAAGGAGAACTCAGAGAAGGAAACCAATAAAGCAATACCATTTACAATAGCCAACCACAAATTGAGATACTTGGGAGTGAAACTAACTAGAAACACAAAAGATCTGTTCAAAGAAAACTACAAAACATTTCTGTAGCACACAATAAAAGACATAAACAAATGGAAAAATGTGCCCTGTGAAGACTCAATAATGTGAAAGTTATAATCCTACCAAAAGCAATCTACATGTACAACATAATCCCTATACAGATACCAAATTCATTTTTCAAGGAGATCGAAAAGGAAATTGTCAAGTTTATTTGGAGAGGTAAGAGAGTCCAAATAAGCAAAGCACTTCTGAAAAACAAAAATGAAGTGGGAGGCATAGCACTCCCTGACCTCAAAACCAACTACACAGCAGTAGTAACCAAAACAGCATGGTATTGGTACAATGACAGGCACAGAGACCAATGGAACAGAACTGAGAACTCAGAAATGGAGCCAGCTATCTATGGTCAACTGATATTTGACAAGGAAATCAAATCTGTAAATGGGGAAATTACAATGTCTTCAACAAGTGGTGTTGGCAAAACTGAACTACCACCTACAGAAAGCTGAAACAGGATCCACATCTCACACTATACACACAAATCAACTGAAGGTGGATGAGAGACCTGGGAGTAAAGCTCAAAATCACAAAGTTCATCAGAGAAAAACTGGGATCAAGCTTATATGGTCTAGTCTATGGTATAAAGACTGCCAAATACAGCCAGAAATGCACAATCTGGAGAGAATAAAATTGATGAATAGGACCTTCCAAAGATTACATCCCTGTGTTCATCAAACATTTTTTCCAACAGAGTGAAAAGAAAAATCTACTGACTGAGGAAAAAAAATCCCCAACATTTGGCTTTACCATTTCAGACAAGGGTCTCATATTAAAAATTTACAGAATCCTACAGAGTCTATGCAAGAAAAAGACCGATAACACAATTACAAAGTGAACAAAGAACATGGAAAGAATTTTCACAAAGGAAGATATTCAAATGGCCAACAGACACATGTAGAAGTGCTCAAAATCACCGGCATTAAGAGAGATGCAAATCAAAACCTCAATGAGATACCATCTCACTCCAATAGCAGTGGCAAAGTTTAACAGAACAGAAGGTAATAAATGTTAGAGAGGATGTGGCGAGATAGGAACTCACTCTTATACACTGTTAGTGAAATTGTAAAATGGTACAACCATTTCTGGAAGGCAGTTTGGCATTTCCTCAGAAAGCTGAACATAGACATTTCAGATGACTCAGCTATTCCATTGCTTGGAATATACCCCAAGAAAATGAGAATTGAGGACAAATGAAAACTTATACACCAATGTTCATAGCAGTGTTATTTACCATCTCAAGAACATGGAAACAGCACGAATGTCCAACCACAATGGAATGGATAGAGAAATTATGGTATATTCACACCATGGAATATTTTGCAGCACGCAGGAGCAATGACTGTGCAAAACACTATCTAACTTGGGAGGGACTGGAGAGCATTATGCTAAGTGAACTCGCTCAGTCCCATAAGGACAAATACAGTATAAGACTATTATTGTAGATGTTTATGAGAATCTGGGGGCAGGGGGAGGGGAGCAGAGGCATAAGGATGGGAGGGGGACAGGAGTGGTTAATTATAAGGTCGCACAATTTGATGGATAGAGGGAGGGATGGGTAAAGGAAATGGGAAAGATCCAGTGTGAAAAACAATGTATACAGACTTTGTAAGTGAACCAGTATAAAAGAAAAGTTTATTTTATAAAAAGAAATACATCAAGCGTGAATTAGATTGCTCTTGATCATGAGTTAAATGTCAACAAATTTACAATATATTAAACAAAGATTCTATGATTAGAATTTTTCAGTGAGTGTGAAGTATCAGGAAATCTAAGGATGGCACAGAATATGACAAGATTCAGCAATATTATTCATAGGGTCACCATGGGTTGTACTCGACTCAACAGCACCTAACAACAACAACAACAAAACACTATGATTAAAATATTGAATGAACACCACAAAAAGCATCCAAAGAAATTGTGATGAATATATATCATCTTTATGCCAACAATAACTGTTCATTGGTCGATCATGTTAGGAGGTAGCATGTAGTAGACTGGTGTTATTGAAAGAAGTCCAAGTTGCACTGAAAGTACTGATGAAAAGAGGGCTTCAGGAATGATGGAATACCAATTGATTTTTTTTCAGTTCCCCACTTGCAAAAAAGTCTTTCTTTTTTTAAAAAAAATTTCTATT
>NW_006400011.1:3583331-3586785 GCF_000299155.1 Elephantulus edwardii
ATTGTACAAGAAAGGAGATACAGGGACCACTGATAAGACATGGTAGACAAATATTAATCAGACTTGGCTTCTTTTTCTTCTGCTTCATCAGAGGCTGGGCTTCTCTTCGCTTTTAGTTTCTCCATTTTCTGCAGTTAAATCTTGTTTAGTTTCTTGGTTAGCCACTTCAGCCTATTTTCCCTTTGCTCCCCTTTTCCCTTTTGTTTGCCCTTTTTTTGTCAGAACACTTCTCCTTTCCTGCTGCCTTTTTGGGCTTTGTTTCCACTTTTGCAGGCGGCTTAGCTGACAGCCTCGCTGATCTCCTCTTGGGCTCCCTTCACCATATCCTAGGCCGAGCTGACCTTCCTCTTGGGCATGTTGGTGGCAGGGAGGGCTTGTGCCGGGTGCCTGTGGGCCACGGCGCTCACAGAGCCTTCGCCAAGCTGGGTTGCTCTGGCACTGCCTCTCTGCCCGCCGCCGTGCTGCTGGGACCCCTATTTTATTAATTTTAATGAACGTTTACTGAGATTTTTTATTTCCATTCATTCATTGTTGCATTTTCCCCCCTGCCCACCCCTTCCCCCAGTAAGCTTTTCTCTTTGAAAAATAAAAAAATTCTTTCATTGGTATACAATTCCTCTCTCCTCCTGCCCGGAGTACACTCCACTAGGCAACCTTCATTCTGGATGGACTCTTGTCATTACCATAATACCCAATCATATATCGATCTTAGCAGTTCTCTCCCTCATCTGTTTCAGTGCAGTATACATTATTTATCCAATTTTTCTCAGTCTCACCGCAACCCTGATGTCAGTCCCGTTCTACAACAGTGGTACTATACAGTACTTGCCCTTTTGTGACTGAGATATTTCACTCAGTATAATGTCCTCCAAGGTCACCCATTTTGAATAATACTGCATGAGTTCCTTGTTTTCCAATGCAGTGTAGTATTCCATTGTGTGACTACACCACAGCTTCTCTATCCATTCATTTGTTGATGGGCACTTAGGTTCTTTCCAACTCTTTGCTATTGTGAACAAAGCCGCAATAAACATGGATGTGCATATATCTGCCTGGGTGGCAGTTATGGTTTCTTTACGGTATATTCCTAGTAATGGAATTGCGAGGTCAAATGGTATTTTTATTTGCAACTTCTTGAGAAAGTGCCATGAAGCCTTCCATAGTGGTTGCACCATTTTACATTCCCACCAACAGTGAATAAGGGTCCCAGTTTCTCCACAACCTCACCAGCATTTGTTGTTTGCTGTTCCGTTAAATTTTGCTATTTTTCCTGGGGTGAGAGGATATCTCATAATTGTTTTCATTTGCATCTCTCTTAGAGGTAGGGATTTTGAACATTTCTTCAGTGCTTGTTGGCCATCTGAATGTCTTCTATGATGAAGTGTCTGTTCATATCCTGTGCCCATTTTTCAATTGGATTGTTTACCTTTATCTTGTTGCGGTACTAACTGAGATATTTTGACCAATGGATACAATGTTGGAAACATTGACTTTTGTTAATCAAGAAATTGACATTTAGATTGAGCCAACCACACCATCAGGACTACCAACTACTTCATTACACAACTGAATGAGGAATGCCACCACCAGCCTTTGCGCCATAGTTCAACATCAGGTGTTGAGCAACACCTGCTCATCCAACCTGCAGATACTTTCATCACCGCCACATACACAATAGCTCAAACCCACACCAAATACCCAAACCCACACCAAATACCCAAACCCACATCAGTTACGCCATCCATCTAGAGACAGGTGGGAAGTATCCCACTGTTACCAAGCTTGCAACTCATCCACGAGGACATTAAAAAAGAGAACTTAACCTATGTACAAAGATATAAAAAAGTAAAACAAAAACAGAGGATAAACCAACACATAATCAGGACATAAATAAAGCAACTTCAAGATGTCTCAGAGACAACAGGCAACTTCAGCTCAAAGAAAGAAACAAAATATGATGGTGCAAGCAAGTGACCAAATGAAAGGAGGAACTCTCCTTGAGGTACTAGAACTACTTGCTAAGAAATGAAAAAGAGAAGTCTCATGGTGCAATATTGAAGGATCCTATAGTCAAAATATTGAATGATGCAGGGAGCATCAAAAGGAGATGGACAGAACACACAGGTTCACTGTACCAAAAAATATTAGTTGGCATGAATCATTTCAGGAAGTAGCATATGATCAAGAAGCAATGGTAATGAAGGAAGATGTTCATGCTTGAGGGCATTGGTAAGAAAGTCAGTCCTAGAAATTTATGAAATATCTTTATAGTGTTCTCCAGATACACATATAGTTGAGAAAATAATTTTTATAGCAGTTACCAGAAAAACTTTTCCTACCACTGTTCTCTGACCATCTTGTCATACACGGGAGAGGATCTCCTTCTAACCAATCATGTAATCCTACTTATGTGTTCTCCACTTTTCCTACTAAAGCTTCTCTTTTAGATAAACCATGTTTAACTCCTCCAATAAATTTTCAATGAGTCATGATTTTGCAACGTTTAGTTTCTACTCTAACAGCACAAAAATATTTTCTAACTCATTTTCCGACGGAGTGGCCATTTACACTCTGAAATTGAACAGCTTTCTGGTCTAGACTGTCTCTGGACTTCTAATAAATCTTTTGATTTTACTTTTACACAATGTGTTTTTCACCTTACAGCTTTGACCATAACCATGGATCCTTGGCACAGTAAATACAACAATGGGCTTGAGCAAGGTGGATATTGTGAAGGTGATTCCAGAATAGCACCCAACAACACAACAACAATCCTTAGTGAACATGATTCCAGGAACTAATTGCTTTTATTCCTTGGCCATGCAGTTTCATGAAGCCATTTGCTTTGACAAAACTACTGCTTTAAAAGATGGAAGGAGTATACATAGTCACTGTACCAAAAAGAATTGGCTGACACAGAAGTGTTTCATGAAACAACACATGATCAAGAGCTTTTGGTGCTCTGAAGGAATTGGCAAAAATCAAGGCCCCAGGAATTGACAGTATATCAATTGAAATATTGCAACAGTCAGATCTTGGCAAGGACCTGCTCTCCAGGTTGTGCCAAGAAATCTGGAGGAAAACCACCTGGCCAATTGACTGGAAGAGATGCATATCTATTTCTTTCTCCAAAAATGGTGATCTGACAGAGTGTTTAAATTATCAAACAATATCACTAATATCACACACAAGCAAGATCCTGCTGAAAATTATCCAAAAAATGACTGGAACAGAACATTAATAGAGAATTGGCAGAAATACAATCTGGACTTAGAAGAGGCACCAGAGATATTATCACCAGTGTCAGATGATCTTGGCTGAAAGCAAAGAATACAAGAGGAATGTTTATCTGTTCTTCATTGACTACACAAAAGCATTTGGCCATGTGGATCACAACAAATTGTGGCTAACCTTGAGAAGACTGGTAATCCCAGAACACTTGATTTTGCTCATG
>NW_006400011.1:3587780-3591460 GCF_000299155.1 Elephantulus edwardii
ATAACAGCTGCTTTATCAACAAGAGCACTGTAATTTTCTTCCTCAGTTTCAGCTGACTTCCTTGAGATCATCTGGCTCTTTGGGATGTTGTTGTTGTTGTTGTTGTTATGTGTGTTAACTATGACTCATGGTGACCCTGTGGCGATGGGTCTGAACCTTGCCCTATCCAGAAACAACCTGTCTCTGACACACCTGACCCCCTTGCCCCAGTTATTGTGTCAAACCATCTTATTCAGGGACTTTCTGTCCTATACTGACCCTCCAACCTTCCAAGTATGATGCCCTTCTCCAAAGACTTGTTCTTCTTGACAACATGCCTAAAGTATGTGAGACAGATTTTCAAAATCCTTGCCTCCAAGGAGCAACCTGGTTTAAAACCCTTTCCAGGACAGACTTGTTTGTTCTCTTTGGAGTCCATGCTAGTATGTTCAATCCTCTTCTCCAGCACCACAACTCAAAGGTATTTATTTTTTTCTTCTTCTTCTTCTGTCATCTGTAGTCATTGCCTAGCTTTCAGATGTATATAAGGTAATTGCAAAGACTGTGGCATGAATCAGGTGCACCTTAGCCTCTAGACTGACGTAATTGCTCTTTAGTGTTCTAGAGAGGTCCTTTAGAGCAGATTTTCCCCATAGAACTCATCTTAATTTCTTTTTTTTTCTGATACTTTCTGTTTAATGTAAATCAGTTAAAGTGAATGAAAGGAAAGACAAAATAACAGAGCTGATAGATAATTTTAAAACATGAGTCAACTGTAGTTTGAATGAGGGGAATAGGCTAAAGACAAAATATACATGAATGAATGACGAATCAGTTTCTTTGTAAACTTTCATTCAAACCACAATACAAAATAAAAAGGAAATACTGAACAACAGTTAAAAAATCAACAAAGAATAGGTCAGGAAGACAAGGATTATAATAAAATGCACTGTTGTTATTGTCATCAAGTCAAATACAACTCATAGTGACCCTAGGAAGAGCCAATCCGAAGCCTGCATCACCATCTTTGAAACACTCAAGCTCATTCCTGAAGTCACCATGTCAATTAATCTTATTGAGAGTCTTCCACTCATCTTAATTTCTCGACTGCTGGCACCAAGGTTGTTGATTGTGGATCCAAGTAAGATGAAATCATTAACAACTTCAATCATTTCTCCATCTATCATAATGCTACCTATTGGCTTGGTGGTGAGGATTTTTGTTTTCTTGATGCTGAGATGCAATCCATCTTGAAAGCTGCAGTCCTTGATCTTCTGCAGCAAGTGCTTCAAATTCTCCTTAGTTTCAGCAAGCAAGGTTGGTGTCACTTGCTTAACACAGGTTGCTGATGAGTCTCCTTCCAATCCATATGTCACAGTCTTCTTCACAAATTCCAGTCAGCATATAGAATGAAAAGGCAAAGAGAAAGGATACATCCCCCAGGCACTTTTTCTTGATTTTAAAGCATGCAGTGTTTCCTTGTTCTGTTTGGACGACAGCTTCTTGGTGTAGGTATAGGTTTTGCCTGACCACAGTCAAGTGTTCTGGATTCCCATTCTTCTCAATGTTAGCCTCACATTGTTGTGGTGCACACAGTCAAATGTCTTTGCTTAAATTACAAATAGACATCCTTCTTACAAGCCAAGATCCATCTGATGTCAGCAATGATATCACTAGTACCACAGCTTCTTATTAACTCAACTTGTATTTCTGACAGTTCTCTATTTTGCTTGTATGTGAGAGATGATATTGTTCGGTTCTTCCCGCAATCATGTTTTGTTACACTCAGGACTCTGACAAAATGTCAGATATTTATCCTTTTTGCTGAGGCCCAACAATTTCCCCCTTCCCCCGACAATCTTATGCATTGTTTAGTCATGTTGAAGAAAGAGACTTTTAAGTCATTATTAAGAGAGGTGAAATATCTTAACTGTGATGACTGAGGTATATTCATTGTGGTGGATAGCTGGTTCTATATTCTAATTTATGGTGAGAAATGTTTTAAAGATGGAAACCTAGGAAACAGCTTGTGCTGTGTGACCTTGTACCAGGTAATCATCCCTTCTGAATGTCCCTTAGAGTTTATTTTAATTAATCTTTCCCCCTTATAGGGTTATGGTGAGCATGAAAGGAAAAAGAAAACATATATAGAAGTGTTTTTTATCCTTTCCCGTATGGTTGCAACAATGATCAAATGGATTTTACAGGGGCACCTGGCCATCACAAGTCTGGATTAAAATGAAAGGGGGCTGGAATTAAAAATTCATTAGACAAAAGATATTGAAGTGACAAGTGTTTGATTCCAGAGAAAGTCATTACAAAGAAAATGGGAAAAAACCTCTCATTGTTATCAAGTTGGAACTAACTCATAGCTGATCGTCCATTGAATTTCTGACCTTGTAAAATCACAGAGAAGATTGCCCATCTTTCTCCATAATGATAGTTATAGAAAAAAGTCAAACAAAGAAGAGATGATTAGTCACATAGATAAAATCCTGAAAGGTCAGCCAGGTGTGTGAAATGGGAAGGAATGCATTAGAGGCCAAGCAGGTAAGGGCAGAAATCCCAGCTGCAATAAAATCTAGATGCTCAGAAGTGTTAAATCTGGAGCCCACCTAGACTATTACTAGGCAAAAACAAAGGGAGATTAGGAGGGTTAGCAAGGAGATATTTGGAAGATACTATTAGCAAGAGAGGCATTTGAAATCAAACTAGAGTGTGTCTAACGGCATGTCTTGCGTTCTGGGGCCTACTTGGATCAGAACTGGTCTCCAAAAAAGGACAAGGCAAGTGGAAACCCTTGAGATTTTTTTTTTAAGTATAAGAGACAATGATTTATTTTACTTTGTTAATTAAACATACAACACTGTGGTTTTAAAATTAATAATGGTGAGGATATTTTAAAATAAAAATACAAAAGATAAGTTTTTATTACATTTCTAGAAGAAAATAGATTAAAAGATGTTTAAAATCTAAGTCATATTTGATGGAAAAGTAGGTTGCTCGCATTTTCATATGAGCAGCTGATTCTGCTCCCAGATCTGGGTGGTGACTATGTTATACCTTATCTGCCTCTGATGGAAGACAAATGTCTGTTGTGTGTCACAGCCTCTCCAAAGTCAAGGAACCAAGCAAGGACCAAGGACAGAAAAGACACATCAGAAATTAGGTCTGCAAAAGGAATCCAAGATGTGAGCAAAGTGAATGAGCCTTCACGATAGACCATAAATATGGATACTTCTTGTCTTTGAGGTGTGAATCAGGAGAGTAGAGTGGTGGTAGGGAGTATAATTAATTAATGAACTCAACTGATAACAGAAAGATTGGTGTTTGAGTCCACATTGTTGTTGCTTATTGATTTTGAGGCAAGAACGACTCATAGCAACCTTATGAACACAAGATCTGAAACCTTTCTATAAGTATCGTTTCTCAAAGTTCATAGTTTCCAGAGGCATGTTGTTTAGGAAGTGGATGCCACTCCTGCTTCCAAACTTGTCTTAAGCTGGGAGCTCCACTAAACACTGTACACCTGGGTAACTGTTATGGAATTTGACACCCCAAAGGCACAAGCTTCAACATCACAGTAACCCCAAAGTTACCACAGTAGAGCATATTGACAGAAGAGTGCTGTACCACTTAGAAGAATGTTCCTCCAAATTATAATAACAATGAACTTTTAAATACAAAGGCCCTCCCTGAGG
>NW_006400011.1:3592345-3594386 GCF_000299155.1 Elephantulus edwardii
GCTTTTAAGCACTCTGGAGAGATCCCTGACAACAGGTTTTCCCAGTGCAATTTGTCTTTTGATTTTCTGACTGCTGGTGTTAAGAGTTTTGATTGTGGAGCTGAGCAAGCTGTAATTGCTAACAATCTCAATCTCTTTTCTATCTATCATGGTGCTGCCAATTGGCCCAGTGGTGAGAATCTTTGTCTTCTTGATGTTAAGCTTCAATCCATATTGAAGACAACAGTCCTTGACCTTCTGCAGCAAGTGCTTCAGATCTTCTTAAGTTTCAGCAAGCAAAGTTGTCTCATCTGCATATTGTAGGTTGTTGATGAATCTTCCTCCAATCTTGATGCCACATTCTTCCTCATAAAGCCCTGCTTCTCAGATGACCTGTGCTCCATACAGATTGAAAAGGTATGGGGATAGGATGCATTCCGGATGCACTTCTTTTATGATTTTGAATCATGGAGTATTTCCTCGCTCTGTTCTGAGGACTGCTTCCTGGTCCAGGTATAGGTTTCACATAAGCACAATAAAGTGTTCTGGGATTTTTATTTTCCTCAAGGCTAGCCACAGTTTGTTGCGATCCACACAGTCATACACCTTTGCATAGTAAACAAAACACAAAATAGACATTCTTCTAGCACTCTCTGCTTTCTGCCAAGATCCATTTGACATTGGCAATAATGTCTTTAGTGCCACAACATTTTCTAAACCAGCTAGTATTTCTGGTAGTTCTCTATCAATGTACTATTCCAGTAATTTCTGGATAATCTTCAGCAGGATTTTGCTAGTGTGTGATTTTAGTGATTTTAGATATATATATATATATATATCTTCCAGTCAGTTGGCCAAATAGTTGTCCTCCGGATTTCTTGGCACAACTTGGTGAACACATCCAACGCAACTTATTTTTGTTGAAACACATCAATTGGTATTCCATCAATTCCTGGGTCTTTATTTTTTTACTAAGTCCTTCAGAGCAGCCTGAATTTCCTCCATCATTACCATTGCCACTTGATCATATGTTGTTTCTTGAAATTCTTCTGTGTCATCCAATTCTTCTTGGTACAGTGATTCTGTATACACCTTTCATCTTCTTTTAATGCTTCCTGAATCATTCAGTATTCTGCCCATAGCATTGTTAAGCATTGCAACTCATAACTTGAATTAATTCTTTATTTCCTTCAGCTTATGAAATGCGGAGCAAGTTTAGCCCTTTTGATTTTCTCACTCCAGCTCCTTGCACATCTCATTATAATATTTTGCCTTGTCTTCCTGAGCTGCTCTTTGAAATCTTCTATCCAGCTCCCTCACTTCTTGATTGCTTCCCTTTGCTTTGGCTTCTCAGTGCTCTAGTGCAATAGTCAGAAGTCTCTTCTGACACCCATTTTGGTCTTTTCTTCTTCTTCCTTTTTCGTAATAACTTTTTGTATTCTTCATGACCAGCATTCTTGGTATCTTTTCTTTAGTGTTCAAGGCCTCAAAACTATTCCTGATTTGGTTTTCAATTCAGTGAGGATAGACTTAAGATCAAATTTTTATTCCTGTGGATATGATTTAACCTTCTTTAGCTTTAATTTGAACTTGCATATGAGTAGTTGATGGTCTGTTCCACAGTCAGCACCTGGCCTAGTTTTCACTGCTGATATTGAACTTTTCCAATAATTCCTCCCACAGATATAATTGATCTGATTCTTGTGCATCCCATCAGTTGAAATCCATCTGTATAGCCTGTGTTTATGTGTTTTATAAAAGATATTTGCTATGAATAAATCATTGATTTTAGAGAATTCTACCAGTCTATCCCCAGCCCAATTTCTGTCACCAAGTTCATATTTTCCAATTATTGATGCTTCTTCCTGGTTCTCAACTTTTGCATTCCAGTCACTGATTATTGTTAATGTGTCTCAACCATTTTCTGACTGCAACATTTTATAGAAATCATCTATTTTCTTTTCTGTGGCTCTGATTGTAGGTGCATAAATATGAATGATAGTGGTATTAACAGGTCTTTCTTATATGCATATGGATATTATCCCATCACTCACAATACTGT
>NW_006400011.1:3595741-3596582 GCF_000299155.1 Elephantulus edwardii
TTGCCACTAGTCTGCCAGTGCTCCCTATTATTCCATATGCTGAGCAAATAATTCAAGAAGCTGGACTGTATGAGGAATAATGTGGATGAGTATTGGAGCAAGACTCATCAACAACCTTGATATTATGCAGATGACATAACCTTGCAGCTTGAAAGAAAAAAAAAAAAGACATAAAGCATATATTAAGATAGACTACAGCCTTCAGTATGGATTACACCTCAATAAAGTAAACAAAAATCCTAAGAATGGATCCAATAGGCAAAATCATAAGTAGAAAAAAGATTGAAATGCTCAACAACTTTGTGTTTCTTGGCTCTGTAATAAATGTCCATGAGAACAACAGTCTAGGAAGCAAATAATGCATTGTATTGGGCAAATCTGATACCAAAGACTTCTACTGGTAAAAAAAAAAAAGTGTCACTTTAAAGATTAAGTTACACCTGAGACAAGACATGATATTTTTCTTTTTTATTTAAGTGTTCTTTTTAAAGAATAATTTTTTTATAGTACTCTGACTTATTTACAAAGTTTGAATACATTGTTTTTCACGAAAGATCCTTTCCATTTCCCTACACGCCCACTGAATTGTGCAACCCTATAATAAACACTCCTGCCTCCCCTCACCCCTCACTCCCACCATCCTCAGCCCTCTATTTCCACCCTCCCCCCCCCTTGGATCCTCATATTTATTCTATAACAATGGCTTTAAGACATGATATTTTTCAATTACTTCGTGTGCATGTGGGAGCTCTGGTGGCCTTTTCCATAGGAGGTTTCATGACTAACACAAAGGCAGCACCTCTCTGCCAGTTCACATCCACTGGTGGCTCTGTAGGGGAAG
>NW_006400011.1:3598617-3599299 GCF_000299155.1 Elephantulus edwardii
CATTCTTTGAACTTGTGCAACAAGTGCTTCAAGTCCTACTCACTTTCAGTAAGTAAGGTTGGGTCATCTGAATAATGCATGTTATTGATGAGTTTCCCTCCAATCCTGATGCCACATTCCTCTTCACAGAGTCAAGCTTCTTGGATAATTTGCTGAGCATATAGATTGAACAGGTATGGAGTGAGAAAACAACCCTGACACGCTCACTTCCCAATTCCAAACCCTGCAGTGCGCCCCTCCTCCATTTGCACAACAGCCTCCTGACCCAGATGATCCTGATCCTGTTCCCCATGAGCACAATCAAGAGCTCTGGATTCTCATTCTTCTCAATGTCAGCCACAACTTGTCATGATCCACACAGTAAAATGACTTTACATAGTCAATAAAGCACAAATTGAACATCTTCTGGTATTCCTTACTTTCAGCCAGGATCCATCTGATATCAGCAATGATATCCCTGGTGCCACAGCCTTTTCTAAATCCTGCTTGTACTTCTGACAGTTACTTATCTATGTACTGTTCCAGCTGTTTTTGAATGATCTGCAGCAGTATTTTGCTTGCATCTGATATAAATTATATTGTTCGACAATTTCCACATTCAGTTGGATTCCATTTCTTGAGAATGGGAACAAATATGGATCTCTTCCAATCTGTTGGAGACAGTGGTCCTCCAAATTTCCTG
>NW_006400011.1:3618779-3621241 GCF_000299155.1 Elephantulus edwardii
CAACAACAACAACAACAACATCTTTATAGGAATACACTCAAACTCTAACTTCTTGCTTTTGATCCAGAACCAACTCATATCTGATCCTCTATTGGGTTTCTGAGGCTGTAAATCACATATGAAGATATTACTAGCCTTTCTTCTGTGGAGCTGCTTGTGCATTCAAACTGCTAAAGAGATGTGGCCTTTCGGTTGGCAGCACACCTTTCTATTGACTATGCCGCCAGAATTCAGGTTCCCCCCACTCCCATCAGTCTTTGTGGAGTTTGAATGGCCAACTTTTAGGTTAGTAGTTAAGCACTACTTAACCATTGGACCATCAGGACTTCTGTGGGTAGTAGTTTTAACTAAACATTGTATTAGAGAAATGGAAAAGATTGCTTTAAGACTCCTTCAGTCTGATTAATCTGAGTAGATTACAGAGTGGCATATTCATAGGAAAATTTACCAGAAGTTAAGACAATGTAGAGATAAAAGATTAATATCGTTGGGAGAAAACTCTGCCCAGGTCTTTAGTATTTCTGTGCTTCTTGTAAATGTAGACATTGCCTTTGGTTCCAAGTACTTTCTCCACTTAACTCCCCAGTTTGAAAAGGTTTAATTGTTACACTATGTCTTTATATGATAATCTGAATTAAAAATGAAACAAATTTTTTGTTTTGATTTCTAATTTTTGTTATTTTTATTTTATATTGGTTTGCATACAAAATTCATATGTATTGTGTTTCATTTATATATGTTGCCTTTCACACAGTCTTTTGTTTACATTGCCTTTCATCCCCATATATTGTGTTTTATAAAATTAAACACTATTGATCCCTGCCCACCATTACCAAACCTTTTCAGGCCCCAGTGGATGTTTTCAAATCCCTTCAGCCCTTTCCTCTGCCCACATAACTCTGTGACCTCAAGATTTCCCCTTCCCCACCCTCAGTCTTCCTCTTCTTTTCCCTTCCCTCTTTGGACTTTTGTATACATCTGAGCTCTGGTGGCCTAGTGTCAAGAAGCTGTGCTGCAATCTCGATAGCATGTGATTTAAGGCCACCAGCTGCTCCATGGGAGAAGGATGGGCAATCTTGTACTGTGTGATAAACTCCCTCTGAAAACCCACCAGAGGGTCAGTTATGGGTCAGTTCCAACTCAATGGTACACAACAACAACAGCATACATCTTACCAGTAATCCTTCTATTTTTACGATAATGGTCTTATGCAGTATTTATCCTTATGAGACTAAGTTAGTTCACTCAGCATAATGCTCTCCAACATCTTCTACATAATACAGTATTTTTAAAAATCATTGCTTCTGAATGCTACATAGTATTCCATTGTGTGAATGCATCACAATATCTCAATCCATCCATTTCTTGATGGACATTTTGACTGTTTCCATTTTCTTGCTATTTTGAATAAAGCTCCTGTAAACATCAGTATACAAATCTCCATTTGTATTTTGGTTCTATTTTCCTCAGTGTATATTTCCAGCAGTGGGATAGCTGGGTCATATGGAATTTCTATGTCCAGATATTTGAGGATATGCAGAACTACCTTCCTGAGTGGTTGTACCATTTTACAATCCCACCAGCAGTGTGTGAGAGTTCTCATCTCTCCACATCCTCTCCAACATTTATTGCTAGCTGTCCTATTAAGTTTTGTCATTGCTACTGCTATCTCACTGTGATTGTGATTTGCATTTATCTTATTGTCGGTGATTTTGAACATCTCTTTATATGTCTGTTTGCCACTTGAACATCTTCTTCTGTGAAAAGTCTTTTTATGTCTTTTGCCATTTTGTAACATAGCACTTCCTAATCTTAAAATCTACTACACAGCTGTAATAACCAAAAGAGCATAGTACTGATACAACGACAGGCCCATAGACCAATGGAATAGGATCAAGAATTTAGAAATTAACCAATGTATCTACAGTCAGCTGATGTTCAGCAAGGAAACAAAGCCTATCAGATGGGGAAATGACAACCTCTTCAACAAATTGTGCTGGGGAAAACTGGACTTCTACCTGCAGAAAGCTATGCTGTTGTTGTTAATGTACTGTCGAGTCACCTGCGACTTATAGGGACTCTGTAAGAACCTTTGTCTTCTTGATATTGAAGACTGCAGTCTTTGACTTTCTGCAGCAAATGCTTCAGGTCGGCCTGAGCTTCAGCAAGCAAGGTTGTGTCATCTGCATAACACAGGTTGTTGATGAGTCTTCCTCCAATCCTGATGCCACATTCTTCCTCATAAAGCCCAATCTCCTGAATGATCCGTTCTATATAAAGATTTAAAAGGTATGGATACAGGATGCATCCATGAAGCACTCCCTTCCTGATTTTGAACACTGCGTGCAGTGTTTCCCTTCTCTGTTTTGAGGACTGCTTTCTGGTCCAAAAATAGGTTTCACATATGCACAACCAAGTACTCTGGAATTCCCATTCTTCTTAAAATTAACCACAATTTGTTG
>NW_006400011.1:3621686-3625460 GCF_000299155.1 Elephantulus edwardii
AGAGTCTGACAAATACAGTTAAAAATGCACAACCAGGAGAGGATGACATTGATGAATGGATGAATGGGACCTCCCTATTAAATCCCTATGTACACCAAAAACTTTCTTCAGTAAGGTGAAAGGAGAACCTTCCGGGTGATGGGGTAAAAACCCATTTGGCAATGCCATCTCAGACATGGATCTCAAAAGTCTACAGAATCCTACAAGGACTCCACATGAAAAAGACTGATAAACCAATTCCAAGTGCCTTTTAAGGATATGTGCATAGCAAATATCATTTAAATATATAGTGTGTGCTTTCCCCCCCAGAGCAAATGGCACTTTATTTACTTTCCAATATAGTACGTATTTAACATTCTCTGAAGATATTAAACAGCTAATATATTGAATATATTGGCAACTACCAATAGAATGAACAGATAAATCTTAGAAGAACTTCAATCAGCATGTTCCTTACAAAAATGATGGCAAAAAGTCTATTTATTTACTTTGGAAATGTCATCAGAGGGTTGCCGAAAATGAGGAAAGCCTTTAATGAGCAGATTGACACCGTGTAACAGTAATAAATTTAAGTATACCAATGATCATGAAGGTGATATTGAACTGGGTGATATTCAGTTCTGTTAGAACCAACCCAAGAGCAAGTGAAAATGGTAGTAAAGATAACATCTTCCATGAGAGTAGATTCAGATGTGATTAGTGTTGTGCACTGTTGAGTTGAAACCAACCCATAGCTGACTTGAAGCACTTGCTGCAAAAAATCAAAGAATACAGCATTCACTATAAAGTGCACCGTTGGACTAATAGGCAACATCATGATAGATGGGAAAAAGTCCTCTTCACTTTCAGCAAGCACGTTTGTATCACATAACAAAGGTTATTGATGAGTGTTCCTCTATCCATCAGGATGCCACATTCTTCTTCATAGAGTCCAGCTTCTTGAGTCATTTGATCAGCATACAGATTGAACAGGTATAGAGAAAGAATATAACTCTGACACAATCCCTTCATTCATTCACTCATTTACTTATTTTATAAATTTTATTGGGAAAAACATGTTGGGAATACATAGAGGTGAGGGTTGAGAGTAGAAGGGTGAGGATGGGCAGGGATGAAAATTGCAGGGATGCAGGTGCAAGGTTGCACAATTTGGTTGGTGGGGGGAGCAGGTGAAGGAAATGAAAAGGATCCAGCGGGGATCAGATGATACAGGGAAATGGTAAGCATAGTCCAATGGTGATTAAACAAACTGTCTTTTTCACTTGTGGGTTTCTCATTTGGGAAGTGGGCACAGACTCTCTGGCTTCTTCATGTTGAACAGGGTGTTGATGTGAAGGGGGAAAGGGAGCACGCTTTATCACCTTACTGGTGGTCTTGGGTTAAAGCTGCTTGCCTTCTTATTCTATTAGAAGATATTTTCCTGACATTTACTCCTCTCTGGACTGCAAAGTGTTTTCCCAGGTGGGTCCAGTGGGGATGGCTGACTGAACCCTGAGGGTCCATCCTTCTTTGTATCCTTAACTGGCCATTGTATTTCCTTTTTGTCTCTGGAACTGAGTTCAGGGTCAGGTCTGGAGTAAAACTCAGTGTTAAGGTTACCTATAGAAAAGGGAGCAAATCTAGAGAGAACAAACTTGTGAGTTACAAATAAACGGGCTTTAGGGGTGTTACTTATGGGTGTACTGGAGGAGAGGGTGAAGGAAAGTAGCCACAATAAAATTCTCTGTATACCCTAGGCAGTTTTTTCTACCCAGGGATCGGATGGCACAGCCTGAGGGCTGAGGAGCTCACCCCAAGAGCTGGCTCACGCCACTGGGGGCCGAAGGAACAGCTTTCCCCACTGCCGGGGGCCTAAGGAATGGCTCGCCCTGCCACCGGGGCCTAACAAACAGCTCGCTCTGACATAATCCCCTCTTAATTTTAAACTATGTAGTGTTCCCTTGCTCTGTTTGTACGACACCCTTTTGGATGAGGTATAGTTTCACAGGAGGGCAATTAAGTGCTCTGACATTCCCATTCTTCTCAACATTAGCCATAACTTGTGATGATGCACACAGTCAAAAGCCTTTACATAGTCAATAAAGCATAAATAGACATTCTCCTTGTATTCTTTCTTTTCCACCAGGATTCATCTAACATTAGTAATGATATCCCTGGTACCCCAGGCTCTTCTAAATCCTCCTTGAACTTCTGGCAGTTCCCTATCTATGTAGTACTGTTCTGGCCATTTTTAAATGATCTTCCACAGTACTTTGCTTGTATGTGACATTAGTTGTATTGTTAGATAGTTTCTACATTCTGTTGGACCACTTTTCTTAGGAATGGAAACAAATATGAATTTCTTTCAATCTATTGGCCAGACAGCTGTCCTCCAAATTTCCTGGCATAGACCAGTGAGCACATCTAGGGCTGCATCTCTTAACGGAAATAAGTCCATTGGTATCCCATTGATTCCTAGGGCTTTGTATTTTACCAATACTTTTAGTACAGCTTCCGCTTTCCTCCTTCATTTCCATTTGCTTCTGCTCATAGGGTACTTCTTGAAATGTTTTACTGTCAATCTGTTCTTTTTGGATTCTGAGTATTCCCTCCATCTTCTTTTATACTAATTTGTTTACAAAGTTCATATATATTGTTTTTCACACTGGATCTTTCCTATTTCCTTGACCTACCCTTCCTTCCACCCACCAAATTGTGTCACCCTGTGATTAATATATCACCCCTCTGCTCCTCCCCTTTCCTCCTTGGGTCCTCATACATGTTCTAAAATAGTGGTCTGATACAGTATTTGTCCTTATAGGATTGAGTTAGTTCACTTAGCATAATGTTCTCCAGTCCCTCCCAGGTTGCGTAGTAATTTACAAAATCATTGCTTCTGCATACTGTGAAGTATTCCATTGTGTTAATCTACCATAATTAATAAATGTTGGAGAGGAGGTGGCAAGATAAAAAAAGAACTCTTTTTTTTTTAAGATAGGAACTCTTATACACTGTTGGTGGGATTGTAAAATGGTACAACTACTCTGGAAGGCAGTTTGGTATTTCCTAAAAAAGCTGAACATGAAATTCCATATAAACCATCTATTAACTGAAGTATCAACAAAGTCTTGTATGCCAATGTTCATAGCAGTATTATCCACCATCACAAGAACATGGAAACAGTCCCAATGGCCAATCCTTCAGCTTCTTTTAATGTTTCATGGGTCATTCAATATATTTCCCATAGCATCTTTCAATATTGTGGCTCAAGGCTTAAATTTGTTTTTCAGTTCTCTCAGCTCGAGAAATGCAAAGTGAATGCTTCCCTTTTTATTCTCTGATTCAAGCTCTCTGCACATTTTATTAGAATATTTTTTTCTTTGTATTCTCCAGATGCCTTTTGACATTTTCTGCTCAGCTCTTCTACTTCTGCATGTTTCCCCCTTATTTTGGCTTCTTAACACTCTACTGCAATTTTCGGAGACTCTTCTGATGTTCATTTCAGTTTTTCTTTCTCCTTAATGACCTTTTGCTTTCTTCATGGATGATGTCCGTGATACCATCCCACAACTCATCTGGTCTTTCTTTGATCACTGGTGTTCAACGCTTCAAGCCTATTCTTTCTTTTTAAATTTATTATTAATTTCAATGAAAATTTACAGAGACTTTGGATTTCCATTCATTCATTGTTGCACTTCCCCCCATCAAGTACCCTCTTGGAAAAGTAAAAGAAAAATAATAAGGAGGCCAGCAACACCAGGAAAATTCTCACTCCTTATAATTGTTGTTGTTGTT
>NW_006400011.1:3625950-3628830 GCF_000299155.1 Elephantulus edwardii
CTGCTCTTCAGCACTTTGGAGAGGTCCCTAACAGCAGACTTTCCCATGGCAAAAAGACCAGCATTTGCCCAGTAATAAAGTCCTGAAGACAGGAAAGAGAAAAGGATTAATTGAAATAAGAACAGATCTGAGTGTTGTCCTATCCTGACCATCCTCTGGTATATTCACACAATGGAATATTACGCTGCATTGAAAAACAAGGAACTCATGAAACATTATTCAAAATAATAAGAAATTAGAAGATGTGTCGAATTGGGAAAATTTGCTGTTGCTGACATCTCCAAATTGCTAAGAAGCAATTATGTCAGCCTAAAGACTGAAGTGTGCCTTATTTAATCCATGGTCATTTTGATTACTTGTTATGCTTCTATAAGCTGGACAATAAATAAGGATGACAGAAGAAGAAAGGAAGCCTTGTGTTGTGGTACTGGATAAGAGTACTGGATATCCCACTGACTCTCAAAAGAACAAACAAAAATACATCTCACAGAAAGTGCAACCAGGGTGTTCCGTAAAGATAATGAGGGTGAAAGTATGTCTCACATACTTTGAGCATGTTGTTAGAGAGGCCATCCTTGGAAACACATGAAGCCATGCAATTAACGTGGTGGCTCTATGGGTAGGGTAATTAAGCAAGCTCCTCCTCTGGTAACAAGATGCTTGAGCTTCACTCCTCCAGGGATAAATTGGGATCTGACACCATCACTTTATATGAGAGGTCCAAACCTCTGTCTGCAAGGGAGAGCTAGGACCCCTGGAGCCATAATCAATGAGAGAAAGACTGAGTCTGCAGGCCTGGGAGTTTCACTATTTATTTCTATAGTTTCAAGGAACAAGAAAACCATGCTTCATAAAACATGTTAATCTAGAATTATTTTCAACTCTTCACTAATATTTCCCACGTGGGGGTGAGTTGAGTAAGTAAACAGACAAACACACCATGGTGATTCAGAAAAAGAATTGACAAACGTTTAGTAAGGTAAAGCAAAGGAGACATGGTTGGCAAAAGATACAGATAGGCTGTGCAAAATAAAGAGAATGAAAGGGGAAAAAGGAGGAAATACCCCTGGAAAGTCAGGAGTAGACCCAAACATTTTGGCAAGCTGCCAGGAGAAAGAGGGAGAGACCAGTCTAAAGTAGGCATTGCCATTTGTTTATTGGCTTCCAGTCCCCTGAGACTGATTCTAGCTTAGCCCCACCAGGGACCTGTGGGATTGGTTCGGGTTTGGATCCCCTGTATTCCTAAGGAGAGGGACTCTTCACCTTTTTACTTGAGAAAACTTACTCTTAGTCATCTCCTATGGAAATGGAGGAGAGAGAGATAAAGAGACAGGGACTCAGCAGATAGTGATTCTATCCCTTGACATTTCTCCCTCAGAGATATGTGGCTCTGATTCTTCAGGGAATTGGAGGAAGAGGTCTTTCTGGCTACTTCCTGCTGACAGTCAGGGGACATAGGCCTGCTTACTGGTTTAGGGCCCAGTTTCTCCTCTGTCACTAAAGAGGACTGCTGCCTGGTCGATGTTATAGGTGGTTTGTTGTTGTTGTTGTGTGCTGTTGATAGTGACTCTATGCACAATAGCTCTGAACACTGCCCTGCCTACCCATACCACCCCAGTTACTGTGTCAATCCATCTTTGTCCCTTCACCCTTCCAAGCATGATGTCTTACTCCAAGGTCTCCTGGGAACATGCCAAAAAGTATGTCAGGTGAAGCTTCATAATCTTTGCTTCCACGGAGCAGCTTGGGTTCATCTTCTGCTGAGATCTATTTTTTTCAGAGAGTTGGAGAGTGACTAGCTATGATAGAAAGAGAATTGATGCCTTTCAGCTGTGGTACTGGAGAAGAGTGTTGAATATACCACGGACTGCTAGGAGAACAAATAGGTTTTTCCCGGAGAGGATAAAGCCAGGTTTCTCCTTGAAGTTAAGGATTCTGAAGCTTCGTCTGACACACTTTGGGTATGTTGCAAGGAGGGACTCACCCATGTTCAGGAGAGTGGAGGAACAGCGCAGGAGAGGAAGACCCTCAATGAGATGGATTGAGTCTGTGAATGGGGTGGTGGGAGTGAATGTGTCAGAGATAATGAGGTTGGCACAGGATAGAGCAGGGTTTAGGGCTCTTGTACATAGGGTTGCTATGAGTCGCAAGCAACTTGATGGCACATAACAACAACAATAGAGTTTTCAGAGGCATCTGGTTTAAGAAGTAGATGCCACTCCTGCTTACAAACCTGAATCAATCTGGAAGCTCCTCCAAACACTGTCCACAATGGGTAACCATCATTGTGTTTGACATGACTTCGGCACAGAGTTCAGCATCACAGCAACTCCAAGTTATTCACTACAGCAAATAGACAAATGACTGCTGTACCGCTTTAAAAAATGTTCATTCTAAAATTAATAACTTTGGTCCACGGGCCACAGCCTAATATCACAAATCAAACACAACCCAGAATCTTCCTTATATGACCACCATCAAGATGCAAGAACCAACTTTTAGAGTGGAACCACTACACAGAAGTTTCCAGGCCAGCTGCAGACTCAACCTCTCACTACAGAATTTTAAAGACATGCCCGTTAGCTGGCCTCCACCCTTGGGTCCTTGTTGGTCTGAAGTCCAACTGACACTGGCTTGTGGAGAGGAAAAAAACCCAATATTGCAAATAAAACACAACACAAAACTTTCCTTACCCTGCAGCTTCTAATTTAATTAGGCATCTACCCGAGTGCATTTGGGTTATCAGCAGAGGTCCATACCACTAGGCCACCAGAGCTCCATCAAATGTACATTGTTGTTGTTGTTGTTGTTATGTGCCGTCGAGTCGTTTCCGACTCATAGCGACCCTATGCACAACAGCCCTAAACCCTGCTCTATCCT
>NW_006400011.1:3631840-3650026 GCF_000299155.1 Elephantulus edwardii
GCGGTTGGCGCAGGATAGAGCAGGGTTTAGGGCTGTTGTGCATAGGGTCGCTATGAGTCGGAAACGACTCGACGGCACATAACAACAACAACAACAACCTTTATTACTATGTCTATTGGCCATGGGCCTATTTCATGCTTCCTTCATCCTCCAGATAAAGAGCCTTTTCTTGTCTTAGATCCATTCTTGTATCCCTCTTATCCTACTGGAATCCTCAGAGTCCATGAGCCCCCAAACTATTGCCAATTTAAAATTAAGATGAAAAGGACAAACAGATAAACTCACGATATTCCCAACCTGCACCCTGACTAAAAATCCAGGATGGTTGGAAAGTTCCCTGAGAAAAAGGAAAACAAATGAAAACAAAATTTCCAAAGTTGTTTCAGCTTAAACAAGAAAAAAGAACACAAAAACCAAATAAAGGACCCATTCCCTAGATTGTTGCTACCTCCTTCAGTGAGGGAGGGCAGGGAGTGAGCATATAAAGGGAATGCCAAACCCAAGTGATCAGACATGACCTTTTTCTTTTTCTCCTAATTTAAAACTGTAGACAGTGGTTTTATGCAGTATTTATCCTTTTGAGATGAAAGTATTTCTCTCAGCACATTGTCCTCCAGGGTCACCCATGCTGTGTAATGTTCATTATTTTTGAGTGCTTCATAGAATTCCATTTTGTGAACATACCATAGTTTTTCTATCCATTCATTTATTGGTGGGCACTTGGGTTGCTTCCATCTCTTTGCTATTGTGAATAACATGGCCATAAACATGGGTGTGTAGACATCTGTTTGGATTGCAGTTCTGGTTTCTTTAGTGTATATTCACAGTAGTGCATTACTGGGCAAAAAGGTGCTTCTATTTCCAACTTTTTGAGAAAGAACCAAACTGCCTACTGGTAGGGAGGGCTGGGAAGAGGATAGAAAAAGAGTGGATAGATAATGAACACTGTATTGGAACAAATGAAGGAAAGAACTGTTTAAAAGGAAAATATGATGAGGCGTTATATGTAAGACAACAATCCAGAGTGAGAGGTACATTGCAAAGAGGACTGAGGGAGGGGGAGTGGAGAAGGAGGGAGGAAATTGTTCAACAATGAATGAATGAAAATCCATATTCTCTGTAAACTTTTATTAATATCACAATTAAAACAAAAATAATTAATACTAAAACAAACAAAAGAAAAACACCTGGGGACAAAGCTCCCTAATATTGAGCAGACGATCTGCACCAGGTAGAGGGAAAACACCAGCTAGCCAGAAGTAAATCTTATTTCACTTCACATCAACCAGCAGAATTAACAAAATTAAACGTTTACTTACAATCCTGTTGTGTGCTTCATGCAGGAAGTTTGAAAGAGTGCCAAAAGAAACAAGTGAAACTGATTGTTTAGGGAAGAAAGTGATGGTAGTAAGTCTCTAAATGAAGGGGAAGCTTCAGTTTACCAGTTCAGAGAGTAAATTAGAGAAATGAAAGGGCCATACTTGCTTTCATGCAAGAGTTTTATATCTATGTGCCGTTTTGGGGTTAAAGACATTCCTGACCTCACTGTGTTTCAGAATTTACCTTGAAAAGATCAAGATTGGTCTCAACAAGAAGAGGAAGGGTTCTTGCCACTGAACAGACCTCCCAAGCCACGTTGAGCTGTGCTGCAGGGTCCTGGACTATCAACTGCCACCCGGTAACAGGGAGCTTCAGTGGACGACCATCAATACCAGGGACTTTGTGATGACCTGCACAGCACGAGGGCTTCCCTCCACGGTCTCTATTAAATGGAGAGAGGAATTGTCATCCTTTCCTTTGGCCCAGTGGCATAGGTTTGCTAATCTTCAAAGAGGTTGAAGCAAGCAATGGCAAAAAGGATGAATTAATAGCAGGCAAATAATAAGAGAGACAGGCACAGTCACTTCTGACTCACCAATTTGATCATCAGGATGGGTAGGGTCTGACTAGATGGTCTTAGAACCTACTGGGAAATTCCCTAATTATCTATGGGATATGTCTAATGATCTGGGGAGTTACGAAATTTGTCCCTACAAATATTATAGGCAAAAGCTGGACTGTTGTTGTTATGTACCATCAACTCGAATAGGACTCATAGCAAACCCGTGCACAAAAGATCTGAAACTAGTCCTGTCCTGCTCCATCCTCGCACTTCCTGACACACAAGAGCCCATTGCAGCAGTCACCTTATCAATCCACCTGGTTGAGGGTCTTCCTCTCTTTTGTCGACTATCCACCCTTCCCAACATCATGTCCTTCTCCAAGGAATAGCACCTCCTAGCAATATGTCCAAAGTATGTTAGGCGAAGCTTCATAATTCTTGCCGCCAAAGATCACTCTAGCTACACCGTCTCCAAGACATATTGTTTTTATTGGTTGTCCATGGAATGTTCAGTGCTCTTCTCCAACACCAAAGCTCGAAAGCATTAATTCTTTTTCTGTCATCTTTATTCATTGTCCAGGTCTTGAATGCATTGCTAGTAATTGGAAAGATCATGGTCTGAATCAGATGCACCTTAGTCCTCAAACTGACATCACTACTCATCAATAATTTGGAAAGGTCCCTAACTGCAGATTTTCCTATTGCAATGGGTCTAGCAGTAATATTTTCTGATATTCGTTTGGAAAACAAAATCAGATCTATTTTCACTGAGTCTATTCCAACTCATGATGACCATATGTGTTACAGATTAGAACTGCTCTATAGGAATTTCCTATCTATGGTCCTCACAGGAAAGAAATAGCCAATTTTTCCTCCATGGAGCCACTGGATAGGTTTCAACTACTGGCCTTTAGATTGGTTTTGTTGTTGTTGTTGTTATTTGCTGTTGAGTTGCTTGCGACTCATAGCGACCCTATGTACAACAGCCCTAAACTCCGCTCTGTCATCAACTGTAAACCCCTTTCATCATGTAAGGACTGATGGAGTGAGCTCTGGTGGTGTAATCTGCAGCAAACTCAAAGGTCGAGCCATTCTGTTGGTTATAAGCTACAGAAGTTCTGAGGGAGAAAGATGGGAAGTCTCTGCTCAGAATTTACAGCTTGGAAACCTGACGGAGGGCCACTGCGAGTCAGAACTGACTTGCTGGCAATGAGTGATTGGAGATAGTGAGGGAGGAGACATTTTCATATTTCTGTTTCTGTCTTAGGCCAAAGCATGAAGTTTTCATAAGGGCAGAAGCAGCTGGAAGACCAGAGGATAATTGTCTGTGTTCTTGTTATGAGGATGGTGGATGGATTGGTCCTACAAATGGTGAACCCATATCTATCTACTCAATAGAAGAGGTGCCAGTGGTGAAGGATACTGCTTCTCCGAGGAGGCTGGGCATGGAAATGGAGAGCATCTGTGAAAATAACATTCCGGTTGAAGACTATCTTCTTTGGTATAATACTTGGTGAGATGTGGACTCTGGTGACCTACCTAGGTTGTAGGGAGTTTCACTGCTAACCCTAGAGTACGCATCTGTCAGGGCTCTGAAGGAGAAAGATGGACCATCTCAGCATTATATAGACTTGGAAACTCTCTGGAAATTCAGTTTTGGTTCAGGAACTGATTTGGTAGCAGCAATTTTGAGAATTTAATGAGATGTCGCCAAGAAGTACAGTGAAAAGCATCAAAGCTATGTTATTAGTGCAGGGCAGGTTTTGTCCTAGTCCTGTTCTAAAACTAAGGTATTGTTGTTGTTACTGTTAGGTGCCTTTGAGTCCACTAGGACTCATAACAACCCTACAAACAAGAGACCGGAACCCAACTTCATGCTTCCTCAACTTCATGATCTCAGACATATCCCAGCGTATTGTTATAGTCCCTGTGCTGAACCATCTTGTGGCAGGTCTCCTCTACCTTCCCCCAGCATGATGTCTTTTTCCAAGAATTGGTCCCTCCTGGAAACATAGCCAAAGTATAAGAAATGAGGCTTTATCCTCTTTACTTCTAATGAGCACCCTGGTTGCATTTCCTCCAAGGTAAGTTGTTTGTTCTGTTGGCAGTGCATGGTGCGTTTGATACATTGAATGCCACACCATAATTTAAAAGGAGTAATGTTGACTTCCAGAAGAAGAAACAAATGTCTTGCAGGAAGGGTGACCAGGACACTCCTTAGGAAGGAAGATGATGAGATATCATCTTCCATAGTTTGGACATGTTATCAGGAGAGACCAGCCTTTGGAGAAGGTCACCATGCCTGGTAAAGCAGAGGGTCAGTAAAAAAAAAAAAAAGATGAAAGCCTTCAATGAGATAGATTGACCCAGAGGCTGTGAGGACGGCTCTACAGTCAATATGGTACAGGACGAGACAGGGGACAGCTGAGGAACAAGGGAACTCGGAATTCGAAAGATTGACACCTACCAATCAAGGAAAAGCTTTCATCCCCTTGGACCAAGTGTAGAGTGAAATTCTAAAATTACATCTAACAATTCACTTTGTTGCACAGTTTGGCGGGTGGAGGGAGTGGGGGGAAGGAAATGGAAAGAACCCAGGTGACAAGACAGGATAAGGATGGGCAAGGTCCAATGGTGATTAATTTTATAAAACACAATGCATGAAAATGATTGTATGATGAATAGAGAATAGTATGGATCGCAATATACGTGAACTTTGTAAGCAAACCTATAAAAATATTTTTGAAGAAAAAAAAAGAAGCCTTGATGTTTGTTTGATCTTCCTTATTCCAAATTTCAGACGAAAAATTAAATTTTAAGATACATAGAAAACAACTGGAAAGACCATGGTTTGGATTAGACCCATATTAGTCTTTAAAACGACAGTGTTGCTTTTAGGACATTAAAGAGGTCCTGAGCAGATAATTTTCCCAATGCAACATGTCTTTTGATTTCTTCACTGCTGTTACGATGGGTGTTGATGTGGATCCAAGCCAAATGAAATTGTTGACAACTTCAATCTTTTCTTCATCTATCATGAAGTTTCCTATTGGTCCAGTGGTGAGGATTTTTGTTTTCTTGAAGTTGAGATAAAATCCATGGAGTTTTTAATTTTCTGCAGTAAGTGCTACAAATCTTCATTGTCTACAAAAAGGCTGTATCAACAGTATAAAGCAGTTGTTGAGACTTCCTCTAACTCTGATGCCACATTCTTCTTCATATAATCCAACTTCTCAAATGGTTTTTTCCCCAGCATACAGACTGAATAAGTATAGAGAAAAGATACAATCCTGCTGTATTGCATACCCCTTTTCTGATTTTAAACTATGCAGTGTTCCCTTGTTGTGTTTTGAACAGCTTCTTGGTCTATACATTAATTTCTCCTAAGCACAATTAAGTGTGCTTAATTCTCATGCTTATCAATGTTACCCATAATTTGTTATGATAGTCAAATGCCTTTATAAACATAGTCAATACTGCACAAGTAAACATCTTTCAGGTATTCTTTGCTTTCAGCTAAGATTCATCTGACAAAACTGACAGCTTTCATTCTATAGTCTCTTCTTAATCCAGCTTGAATTTCATTAAATGTTGATACATTGTTTCAGTAATTTTAAAAAATAATACTTGCTTATAAACTTCATATGTAAACCAGTATAAAATAAAATTTAAAAAACAAAGCAAAGCAATGCTTGCATGTGATGTTAATGATAGTGTTTGGTAATTGCCATACTTTTTGTATCAATTCTCTATGGAATGAGGGGGTAATTCAGTCAGTTGGCCAGGCAGCTGTTTTCCACATTTCTTGGCAAAGGTTAACGAAGATGTTTAGGGCTACATCTGTTTGTTGAAGCACCTTAACTGGTATTCTATCACAATAAAGCCCCAGGAATTGATGGAATTCCTGGTGCTTTGATTTTTGTCAATACCTTTAGTACAGTTTGAACATCTTCCTTTGCAATTATTGGTTCTTGATCATGTGCTATTTCCTGAAATGATTCAGTGGTAGTTAATGTTTTGGGGTCAGGGATTTAGTATATCCCTTATACTTGCTTTTGATGTTTTCTATATCATTTATTATTTGGTACATGGAATATTTCAGTATTCCAACTTGAGGCTTGCCTTTGTTCTTCAATTCTTTAAACTTTAGAAATGTCAAGACCATTCTTCCCTTTTGGTTTTCTAACTCCAGGCCTTTGCATATTTTGCTATAATAATTAGCTTCCTCTTCTTGAGCTGCCCTTAAAAATCTTCTACGTGGTTCTCTTGCTTCAACATTTTTTCTATTTGTTTGGCTTCTTCACACTGTAGTGCAAGTTTTAGTTTCTTCTGACATCCAATGTGGGCTTTTCTTTCTTTCCTCTCTGTATAATAATATTTTGTTTTCTTCATGGATGATTCACTTGGTGCCATTTCACGACTCATCTTGTCTTCCATCATTAGTGCTAGAATTCTGTGTGATCAATTATTCATTCATTGCAAATGTATGTTTTTCCAGAAAATGTAAATGGTGATTGTACACGTGGACCTCATTTGCTGGACTACACACAAATCAAATTGTCTATATCTGTGGAAAGAGTCAATGAAGAATCTCAATATCAATAGTCAAACAAGGCCAGGGCCTGACTGTGGAACAGGCCATCAATTACTCATGTGCAAGTTCAAGTTCAAGCTGAAGCTGAAAAAAAAAAAAGAGAACAAGTTCATGAAGAAAAATATCACCTTTTGTCTATGCCAACTTAATTTAAAAACTATCTCAAGAATGGAATTGTTGCATTGAACAAAAATCGCAACCAGAACTGATGACCTGTGTGGTTCAACAAATGTGTTCTAATGATGTACTAAGTCTTGGCCTAGCACGTGGTGATATCATGAGTGAAAAACCAATGCCTAATTCAATGCTGTGAATCAGTTTTGACTCATAGTGACCCTATAGGATTCTATATGGTTTCCAAGGACATAAATCTTTGTGGAATGAGACGGCCTCATGTTCCTCACAGCTGAACTACTGACCTATTCTTTATAAGTAAATGGTTTAAGAAGTGCACCATCAGAGCTTCTTATTGAACAAAACAGATACAAATATTTTATATTGGGGGAATCCCATTTTACCAGGTTCCTAGACAGTGTTTGCAAGTGAAGCACTACAATCTAGGATTCATCTCCCAAGCTTTGCAATCGGATATCCAAATACAGTTAATTCCCATCAATCATGATAGCTAAGGGAGCTCTGGTGACCTGTGCTATAATCCTGAAGGCACACAGTTCTAATTCACGAGCTGCTGCACAGGAGAAGGATGGACAGTTTCCTCCTGCGTGATTCACTGCCTCTGAAAAGTCACTGTAGGGTCAGCTATGGGTTGGCTTCAACTCAACAGCACACAACAACCCCATTGCTCTTAAAAATAATATAGAGGATGGTTTCCATGAGCCTCTGGTGACAGCATTTTCAGCTCAATACATGAGTTATTTTATGTCTGTTTTGCTGACATTAAGTGCTGTCAAATTAGTCCTGCTTTCAGAGAGTCTGTAGGCAACAGGTGAAATGCTGTCACATCTGGATCCATCTCACAATTGTTGTTATGTTTGAGCCCACTGTGTCAATCCATTCTGTGGCCATTTCCTTCATTTTACAATATCCTTCACCATGAACTTGCTGTTGCTGTGTACTGTTAAGTTGGAGCCAACACATAGCTGAACCTTCAGTGGGTTTTTAGAGGCAATGAATCGCACGGGAGGAGATTGCCCATCTTTTTATTGTGGAGGAGCTGGTGGATTCTAACCTTGTGCCTTTGGGTTGGCAACGAAACTCCTTACCACTAGACCACCAGAGGTCCTTTCATCAAGAACCAGTTCTTCCTAAAGAGATGCTCAAAGTACTTATGACTGTCACAAGCCTTGTTTCTAAGGAATATTCCATTCTGACTGTATTTCTTCTAAGATAGATTGATTCTTCTGTTAGTCTATGGTGTGTTCAATATTCTTTGCCAAGACCATCTTTCAAGTGCATTAATTTTTCACTACTCTGCCTTATTTATTGTCCACTTTTCACATGCATATAAGGTAATTTGAAATGCTGTGGCATGGGTTAGGTACTTTCTCATTTTTTTCCCAATATTCATGCATTGTTGCACATTTTCCTCCCTCTCTTTCTTTTCTCCCTCCCCCAGTCCACTTTGCAATGTAGTTCTTGCTCCAGATTGTTGTCATACATATAATGCCTAATCACATATTCCTTTCAGACAGTTTGTAATGTTCATTATCTATCCACTTTTTTCCTATTCTCCCCCAACCCTCCCATGTTCATCCTATTTTATTACAGTGGTGTTATGTAGTATATGTCCTTTTGTGAGTGAGATATTTCATTCAGCATAATGTCTTCCAGGCTTACCAATGTTTTGTAATGTTTTATGAGTTCATTGTTTTCATTGTTGCATAATATTCCACTGTATGAATGTACCATAGTTTTTCTATCCATTCATTCATTGATGGGCACTTGGATTGCTTCCATCTCTTTACTTGTGAAAACACAGCAATAAACATGAGTATACATTCATCTGTTTGAGGCACGGCTCTGGTTTCCTTAAAATATATTCCCATAGTGGAATTTCTGATTCAGATAGTATTTCTATTTCCAACTTTTTGAGAAAGCACCAGATTGCCTTTATAGTGGCTGTACTATTTTACATTCCCATGAGCAGTGAATAATAGTTCAATCTCTCCATACCTTGCCAGCATTTGTTGTTGCTGCTCTGTTGCGCTTTGCTATTGTTGCTGGGGTAAGATTATATTTCATAGCTGTTTTTATTTACATCTCTCTGATAGCTAGAATTTTGAACATTTCTTTATGTGTTTTCCATCGGAATGTTTTCTTTGGTGAAGTGTCCTATGCCCATTTTGCATTTGATTTGTTTACTTTTTTCTTGTTGAGGTGCTGGGGTATTCTATGCATTTTAGATATGAGTCCCTTATCAGATATGTCATTGCCAATTTTTTTCCAGTCTGTAGGTTTTGTTTTTACTCTGCTGAAGAAGATTTTTTTTTTTATGTGCATAGGGATTTGATTCTTAGAGGGTATTATTCTTCTAATCTATTCTCTCCTGGTTGTTAGTTTTCCCATTATGTTTGGAAGTCTGTTCATGCTGTAGATTAGGGCTTCTAAGTTGTTCCTTGGTTTTCTCTGCTGAATCTTACAGTCCTTGGTTTTATGCATAGGTTCCTATCCAGCTTAAATTGTTTTTTGTGTATGGTGTGAGGTGTAGGTCTTGCACTTTTAACCATCCAAGTTATATCTTTCCTTTTTAACACTTCCAAGGGACTTCTGCAGATTTGCCCAATGCAATATGTTATTTAATTCCTTTACTGCTACTTCCTTGGGCAGAAGCCTCAGGCAAAAGCTGAGTAATCTCCTTCCAAGGGATTTATAGTCTTTGTAAACATACTGGAGCATCAGGCAAAAGCTGAGTAATCTCCTTCCAAGGGATTTACAGTCTTTGTAAACATACTGGAGCATCAGCTATGAGAGGGTTCCAATTGGATTGCAAAGACTTCTGTTTGAGAGCTCCCATGAGCATTGATAGTGAATCCAGCACAGAAAATCCTAGACAGCTTCAGTATTTTTTTCATTTACCATGATAATGCTTTTTTACCCAGTTGTGAGCATTTTTGTTTTCTGTACATTAATGAAATATTATGCTTGATTTTTTTTTGTAATTGCGTCAATCTTCTTAGCTTTTAGCAAAATAGACTATTGTCAGCATATTGCCATTTTTTAATTGAGTCTTCCTCCAATCCTGATGCAATGTTTTTCTTTCTGTAATCCAGTGTCTTGGCTCAGATATAGATTGGTTAAGAGGGGTGAAATTATACTACTCTGACAGATACCTTTGTTGATTTTAAAACACAAAGTGTTCCCATAATTTCTTCCTCCACTCCCACCCCCGTAATCTCTTTAAAGAACTGCATACTGATCTGGGCTAGGTGAAGCACAAATAAGTGTCCTGGAATTCCCATTCTTTGCCATGTTTTTAATAATTTTTATGATCCACATGGTTCAGTGTGTCTGTCATGAAACACTGGTAAATAACTTTCTCCTTCTTGTGTTCTATGCTTTTAACTAAGATTCATCTCACATCAGCAATGATAGGCCTCAACCCACATTCTCCTGTGAACCTGGATTGAGTTGCTGATAGTTTTTTGTAGATACTTCCTGCAACAGTTTTTATAGTAATTTTTGGAATCGTTTTTCTTGTGCTTGTTATTGATGCTGTTTCATAATCTATGCATTTGGCGGTATCATCGTTCTTTGTAACTTGTATCTTTCTTTGTAATCTGTTCTTTGTAATTTTTATCATTGTTCTTTGTAATTCTTTGTACTTTGGGCAAGGAAATGGATCTTTTTTTATTCTTTTAGCCAAGAAACTACTCTCTAAATTTCTTCGTATAAAATAGTATAAAATGATTCTAGGCATGTCTCTCTTTATTGAAATATCTCAATGGCTATTCCATCAATTCTCATTGTTGTTGTTAAGTGCCATCAAATTGAGTATAGTTCATAGCAACCCTATAAGCCGCAGATCTGAACCCTGTCTACCTCAGGGTGCCATCCTCATCATCTCTGATACACTCGGGCCCATTGCCACAATCACTGTGTCAATCCATCTCATCGAGGGCCTTCCTTTCTTTCTGATCTTGGTATCCCTTTCAAAGTAACAGCCTCCTGTAGCAACAAGTCCAAAGTATATGAGACAGAGATTCACCATCCTTGCCTCCAAGAAGCACTGTAGCTACACTTTCTCTAAGACAGTTTGTCCTAGGGAAACTGAGGGACTGTTTATTTGTTTGGCAGTTCCTTAATTCTTAGAGATTTGTTTTACACTAATACCTACTGTGCAGCTTACCAATACCACAGTTAAAAGGTTTTCCTTCTTCCCAAGTTTTCTTTAACAATTTTCCAACTTTTGCACCAACATGAAGCAATTGAAAATACCATAGCTTGGCTCGGGTGCAAATGTTATCTCTTGTTCCATGGCCTCTTCTGAATCCAGCTTGAGTTTCTGGCAGTTTGCTGTTTATTGCTCCATTCCAAGCCATTTAAAAATAATATTCAGCAAGATTTTACTTGTATGTAATATTAATAATGTTGTTTGAGAATTTGCACACTCTGTTGAATCACTGTTGAGTTTTTTTTAATGGACACAAATATAGATATCTTTCAATTGATTGTTCAGGTAGCTGTCTTACCAATTTATTGGCACAGGCCAATAAATGAGTATGTCCAGGACTGCATCTGTTTGCTGTGATACTTCAATTGGTATTTCATCCATTCTGGAGCCTTTGATGTCTTCTTTCCATACTATTGGTTCCATCTCCTGATATGGTTCAATGCTGATCAATGACAGTAGGCTGTCATCTCAACCTGAGAATTTCATAGGGTGTGCTGATGGGGTTGGATGAATTTTGTGGGGTCTTAGTTTGGTTTTGCCTGTTCCTCCCACTGGGTGCTTTGATAACTGTATTATTTGCCTGGTTCTTACAGGTTCCAAGAAAGGAAACAAGGACTGTTTAGCAAGTTCCTGAAACTCCTATGAACTAGGACTGGGCCGCCACCATTTACCTTGCCCTTATAGGTTTCAGGAAGGGAAGAAAGCTGGTGACAAAAGGCTAGTGGCAAAACTGAGTCAGGATCCTAGTCAGGTCCTTAGGGAAGTACCATTTGAGGGAGATTCTGCCATATCTATATAGAGTATGCCTGACCCAAGCCATGGTATATTTTTTATCATTTATTGAATATTTTATAGCACATTTTACACAATTTGAAATATAATTTTAAGTACTGTAAGAGAAATAGTAATAACATAATTATTTAGTTTTGTTTTTGTTTGAATTTTCTACTAATTTATTTACAAAATTCAAATACATTGTTTTGTAGAACAAATTCTTACAATTTCCCTCACCCCCCTCAACAAATTGTACAACCCCATGATTAATCACACACACACACACCCCTCATCCCTTTGCTTCCAACCTCTCCCACCCCTCTTGGATCCTTACACTCATTCTACAATAATGATTTTACACAATATTTACCCTTGTGTGACTGAGTTATGGAGTAATGATCTTGTAAATTATTACCTAACTTGGGAGGAACTGGAGAGTATTATGCTGAATGAACACAATCTCAAAAGGATAAATATTGTATAAAGCCATGGTGTGTGTGAAAGTTGGACAATGAGTAAGAAAGACTGAGGAAGAATTGATGCTTTTGAATTGTGGTCTAGGGGAAAAATATTGAACTGCCAAAAGGACAAATAGGTCTATCTTGGAAGAAGTACAGGCTAGGAGCTCTTTAGAAGAGTGGATAGTGTGATTTTGCCTCACATTTTGGGGGTTAGTTATTAGGAGGGTTAGACTTTGGAAAAGGACATCAGCCTTGTAAAATGAGAGAATCATTGAAAGACCATCAAAGAGATTGATTGACACAAGGCCAGCAACAATGGGCTTCACAGCAGAGATTGTGAGGATGGCCTAGCTTTGGGAGTGGTTCTGTTCTGATGTGCATAAAATTGCTGCAAGTCAGATACGACTCACTAATACCTAACAGAAATGGAAGTCAATATTTTGTCTTTAAAACTTTTCAATATTGTAACTTGAGGTCTTATTTTTTTTCCTCTTCAATTATTTTTTTTCTCTTCAGTTACTTCAGCTTGAGGAATATTGAGTGTTTTTTATTCTTTCCACATTCCATTGCAATACTTTGCTTTGTCTTTGAGATCTGTTCAACAGTTAGTACATTTTTTATTCCGCTGCTTTAGTGTTTCTATACCAAGTTTCAGAGTCTTTTCTGACATACATTCCAGTCTTTTCTTATTTTCTTTCTTTTTTTACTGTCTTCTCTACCCCAAAAACTCACCCCCATAATGTGTGGAGTTGTGAAGACTGAAGAAATCATAAATGTGCCTGCTATAGTGCCTGTTCCATAGGCAAAAATGAACGGATTTATTTTCTTACTTTCAATGCTGGTGAAAGTAGTTCAAGGGGGAATAGAGTATCAGTGAGAAAAGAGATGATCATATTTCTGATTGGCCTTTGATACTTCCCCAGATGCCAGAGAGCTTCCTGAACACAGGATCCCAGCCATGTATAATGACTGTGTGGATGCTTCCATCACCCTCCTGCAGACGTTGAAGTCCCATGGGGTAGATCCATTCCAGGTGGTTGTTTGTGGGGTTAGCTTTGGAGGAATCTTTGTGGCTTCAATTTGTTAAAAGGCTCATGAACATGCCACCTCTGCCCACGATCCAAGTTCAGGTCTTCATCTACCCATTTTTTCAGGTATCAACTTCCAAATATCTTTCCACTAAGAGAAACAAAACTTGTCATTTCTCTCCCTCAGCCCATTTCTTCCTGGTGTCTGAAGTTCCTTCAAAATCCCCTTCTCTTGGAGTGACATACTTTGAGTGATATTTACTTATCTCTGCACATAAGAACAAAAGTCAGCAAATGGTTGAACTCCAAGAACATAATTGAGATGTTCAAGCTAAGTTTTCAAGGAGCCTGAAATTTTTAAGGAGGAAGTGTAACTAGTGGGCAAAGAGCTCCTTAAGTTTATTCACCCATTATTGCTGCTGCTGCTGCAGTCACCCGCCAGTTCCCTAAGCCATGTCTTATGAGCTGTGAGCATGATCTAGTCCAAGATAATGCCTGCTGCATGACAAGAGGCAGAGGACTATGGAGTGACTAGCAGTGACCTGGCAATCACATTGAAGATGGCTTTCATAGATTCTGAAGAACTTTGGCTTTAAATGACTTTCTTTTCTATGTGCTGAGAAGGTAAGGGATACTGTTTTCCATTTCCTTTGCCAGAGTCATGAAGTACTTTTCTCCCAGGCAATTGTCAATGGTGGAAGCTGAAGTCAATAGATCTCTATTTTCAGATTCTTGTTGACAACTATCCTAAAGATAAATGGAAGTATTTGTAATTAGCAACTTGGACTAGAGCCTGTTTCTCATACTATAGGTTCCTGGACCAGCACTATTGGGCTCACCTGGGAGCTTGTTGTTGTTGTTGTTAGATGCCATGGGTCAACAAGAACTCATTGCAGCCTACAAACAACAGATTGAAACCTTGCCCTGTACTGCATGATTGCATCATCTCTGTGATGCTCAAGTCCATTTAAGTATATGAGAGCAATTTTCATCATATTTATCTCCAAAAAGCACCAATATGCACTGTTAGGATAGACCTGTTTGTTCTTTAGATAGTCCATGAAACTTTCAAAACCTTCTACAAACATCACAATTCAAAGGCATTTATTCCTTTCCCCCCTTACTAATTGTCTGACTTTCAAATGCAGAATATTAGGCTATCACACCAAAAGTACAGCATCAGAATCCAACTTTTAAGATTAATTGATATTTCACAATTTGAGCTCTCCAGAGGTCTATAGTAAGACCTGGTAAATTTCGACTCTACTGAAGCAGTTGTGTTTTTCTGAGCAATATAGTTGCTTGGAGGCCTCGTGGTAAGAAGCTACACTGCAATCCCAAAGGCAGTTGGTTTGGGGGAGGGTGTGTGTGTGTGTGTGTATGTGAAGTCTGCTTAAAAAGTTCAGTATACATTGATTTTCACACTATTCTTCATTCGCATTGTGTTTTATACAATCATTCTCATACATCAAGTTTCGTAAAATCAATCACCATTGGACCGTACCCATTTTTATCTTGTCTTTCTGCTCAGATCCTTCCCCTTTTTCTTGCTCTCCTCCCTCCACCCACCAAACTGTGCAACCCTGTAGTTTTGCCCCTACTAATCCTTAATCCTCTGCTCCCACCCCTTCCCCACTTGGGTCCATACATGTTTTACTAGTTATCCTCTGTTTTTTGCAATAATGGTCTTATGCAGTATTTGTCCTTATGAAACTAAATTAGTTCACTCAGCATAATGCTCTTCAGTCTCTCCCAAGTTATGTAGTATTTTTCAAAATTGTTGGTTCTGAGTGCTGTGTAGTATTCCACTGTGTGAATATACTACAGTTTCTCAACCCATTTGACTGTGGTTGGATATTTGGACTGTTTCCATGCTCCTTTAATGGTGAATGATGCTGCTATGAACATTAGTGTATTAATCCCTGTTTGTGTCTCAGTTCTAATTTCCTTGGGATATATTCTAAGCAGAGGAATAGCTGGATCATAAGGAATTTCCATGTTCAACTTTTTGAGAAAATGCCAAACTGCCTTCCAGAATGGTTGTACCATTTTACAATCCCACCAGCAGGGTATGAAAGTTTCCATCTCTCTATACCCTCTCCAACACTTATTGCTTGCTGCCCTGCTAACCTTTGCCACTGCTACTGGGGTGAGACGGTATCTCATTGTGGTTTTGATTTGCATCTCTTTTATTGCCAGTGCTTTTGATCATTTCTTTATATGTTTGTTGGCCATCTGAATGTATTCCTCTCTGAAAATTCTTTCCATGACTTTTGCCCATTTTTTAATTGTTTCCCCCCCCCCATTTTTTAATTGTTTTAATAGTCTTTTTCTTCTGGAGGGAGATGCAGGAGTATTCTGTAAACTTTTGTTATGAGACCCTTGTCTGAAATAATATTGCCAAATGGTTTTTCTCATTTGGTAGGTTTCCTTTTCACTCTGTTGGGAGAAGTTTTTGATGCACACAGAGATTTAATCTTTAGAAGGTTCCACTCATCAATTTTATCCTCTCCAGATTATGCATTTCTGGCTGTTTTTGGCAGTTTCTTTATACCACATCCTAGGCTTTCTAAGCTGGGGGTCCTCTTTGTCTCTGATGAACTTTATGGTTTGGGGTTTTACTCCTAGGTCTCTGGTCCATCTTGAGTTGACTTTTGTGTATAGTGTGAGACATGGACCTTGTCTCAGCTTTCGGCAGGTGCAGTTCAGTTTTGTCAGCACCATTTGTTAAAAAGGTTGTTGTTTCCCCATTTGACAGGTTTTATTTTCTTGTCAAATATCAGTTGACCGTTGACAGATAAATCCATTTCTGGGTTCTCGATTCTATTCCATTGGTCTGTATGTCTGTCATTGTACCAGTACCATACTGTTTTGGTTATTACAGCTGTGTAGTTGGTTTTTGAGGTCAGGAGGTGCTATGCCTCCTACTTCATTTTTGTTTTTCAGCCATTAACACATCTTGATTGCATATTCGGTCCATTTTGGACTTCAAAATTTTGTAAAAATTGTCAGTTTCCTCCTATTTGGCTTTAGCTGTTGATTGTTGTTGTTCCATCTGCATAATGCAGGATAGTCTTAGTCACAGTGAAGACAGGGTGCCATGTGGGGCTTTCATGACACTGAGCCTTCAAACGTCTCTTTCTCCACCCACAACCATTAGCTGGTCCTGAGAGTTCTGACTCACCCCCATTATAGCTCAAAATCATGTATTTTCTTACTGGTCAATTGCCCTACTGTAATCTATGTCTTATTTTCTTTTATTAGACTGCAGTTCCTATCAGTGCAACTAACTTCCCTGTTTCAGCTCTTGCCCCTTATGGTCAAAATGGTCTTAAAAAATACCAATCCGAATTTGGCATTCTTGTGTTCTATATCTCCTGTGATTTCTAATGCACTTTGATAAAAATCCGTGCTTCCCTCCAAAGCCTCTGAGGCTCAAAAGGAGGTGGTCCTGCCTCTTCTCCTTCTCTCCGCTTAGCCTCACTGTCTCTCTCTCTTACTCTTTTTCTCTCTGTGCCTCAGATACATCAGACTCCTGACACCTCAAGTCTTCTGTGCTTACTAGTTCATTGATCTTAAAAGATGGTCCCCATGCTCCTGAACATTTAATGTGGTTGTTGTATACCTTTCAGCCAGAACCAACTCATGGTTTCAGGGGCTGTGGATTGTACAGGAGGAGACTGTCTGTCTTTCTTCTGTGGAGCAACTGGTGGATCTGAACTGCTTTCCTTTGGGTTGGTAATGTAGCTTCTTACTTGCTGTATTACTAGAGCTCCAAGAGCATTTAAGAAGCAGTGCTCAATGAGCCTTGTTACACTTGCCCAAGAACAGCAAGACATTGAAAGGTTAATTAACCAGAGAGATGTGTCTTCAAGTTCGGCTTAGAGGAGGAGGTATTGATTAAAGAAATGTATCCTGAGTGCTCCTGACCTTTTACTTCCTTAATAAACCTTATACCTGTAAGTATGAAGAAATGGGGGGGGGGGGGAAGATGGTCCATAGAAGAACTGTCCGAAAGAAATATATTATTAGGCTTTGTATGTATGACAATTTGGATTAAGGGGTGTATTGTTAGAAAAGGGGGTAAGGGATGGGAAAGAAAATGTGTAACAATGAAAAAGAGTAAAAATAAAACATTTTAGAGGCTAAAAAAATGGCCCCAGACTTTGAATGACTGTCTACCATTTATTCATCTCACACATCCCTTCCCTGATTGCACCCTGAAACATCCTTCCCAAGGAAATCTTCCTTCCCCCTCTATCATCCCACCCTGTCCCATATCCATCCCTGATTTTAACCTTTTATGTTTTCCATATGGCACCAGAATCTGAACTTCTCTTGTGCCTTTGTTCATTTCCTTTTTTATTGTGTTTCTTCCATTAAAAATGGAAATATCAAGAGTACAAGTAAGACCTCTGCTTTGTTATTGCTGTTAGCCCCACTGTTTGTCACCTGACCTATTGTTTATACTTTTTGAATGAATGAATGAATATGTGAATAAAAGTAAAATGATTGAATGGAAGAGTGAGCTTATAAATTAATAAAGGGGTGAATGGATGAATAGATAAAGAGTTAGATGAAGGAATAAGCTCTGAATAAATTGATGGATGGATGGATACAAGGTTGATGGTGGATGGATAAATAAATGGATAAGTATGGGTAAATGATTAACTGAAAGAATGGTCTTGGGAATGAGTGAATGACTGGATGAATGGATTAATGGACAAATGAAGATAGATAGATAGATAGATAGATAGATAGATAGATAGATAGATAGATATGTGTCTGAATTATTTTGGGGGGCCTAGTTTTCTATTGTGTGTGTGAAATTTTGGCAATATATACTGGGTTTGTATTTCGGTGGTAACTTCTCTAAGATTAAGTTATACTTCCACCTAGTGGTAGAAATGACAATGAATATAGTTCAATTTGTGATGCTTTCAAAAGGTAGCAATGGACAGACCTAACCGTCAGCCAGGAATAGATGGTATACCAATTGACATATTTCAGTTAACAGATGCTGCCCTGGACGTGCTCACCAAGTTGTGCCAAGAAATCTAGAGAACAACCACTTGGCCAACTGACTGGAAGAGATC
>NW_006400011.1:3650126-3651298 GCF_000299155.1 Elephantulus edwardii
GATTCTGAGGCTCCGTCTAACATACTTTGGACATGTTGTGAGGAGGGACCGGTCCCTGGAGAGGGATATTATGCTTGGGAGGGTGGAGGGACAGCGCAGGAGAGGAAGGCCCTCTATGAGGTCGATTGATTCAGTGAATGGGATATTTGGGATGGGAGTGTCAGAGACAGTGCGATTGGCACAGGACAGAGCAGTTTAGGGCTGTTCTACACAAGGTCACTATGAGTCACAAGCGACTCGACGGCACATAACAATAACAACAACGACAACAACAACATGTCTGTAATGGGAAGTTAGGGTTGAGATATAATGGAATAGATTCTTAGACTGAAGAACTGCCCACTTACACAACTTAAACCCTTTAAGTGACCCAACTGTTTTTACTGGCCATCACTTCCTTCAGAGAATTTTAGTGATGTCATTAAGTCGTGTGTTAGAGTAGAGATGTACTCCACAGAGATTTCAATGGCTGATGTTTTGTGGTTTTTTTTGTTTGTTTTTGTTTTTGTTTTTTTTAGCAGAAGATTGCCAGGGTCAGACTGTCCACTCTAAACACCCTGAAAACCTATGAGATGGACCTTTTCTGCGTTCTACTCTGTGAAGGAAACATGGAGGCCCTGTCATGGATCTTACCTAGACTTTGGTGGATAGGCTAGATCTTCCCAGGAACTGAGCTCAGGTTCTGATCTATTAATCTCTTAAAAAGGATCAATTTGTAACTGTCATCCTTTCATCAGTACAAAACTCCCCTTTCTCACCTCATGATGATGGTATGTTTGTATAATTGTAGGTTGTTACAAGAAGCCTGGTGAGAAGCTACCTTAAATTGTGCAATTACCTGTCTACAAGAAGTACTGGAAGCTTCATTCCTGAGGACACACCAAAGAAACTCAAGGAGAACAGCTATCCACCATGATTTCCATCCCTTTTAATAATGGGCTGGCTATCAGGAGATCTATCTTCTTTTCAATGTAAGGTTGTTGTTGTTATGTTATGTGCCATCGAGTTGTTTCCGACTCATAGTGACCCTATGCACAACAGCTCTAAACCCTGCTCTATCCTGCGCCAACCGCACCACCTCTGACACACCCATCCCAATTACCCCAGTCACCGAATCAATCCATCTCATAGAGGGTCTTCCCCTCCTGCGCTGTCCCTCCACCCTCCCAAGC
>NW_006400011.1:3651398-3656038 GCF_000299155.1 Elephantulus edwardii
ATTAGCACAGGACAGAGCAGAGTTTAGGGCTGTTGTACATAGGGTCGCTATGAGTTGCAAGTGACTCCACGGCACATAATAACAACAACAACAACAACAACTGTCAGCCACTCTTAGGAAGAAAGATCAGCTTCCTTAAACATTTCAGCCTTTGAAACCCCAGGAGGCATTTACCCTGTGTACTAATGTGGAAACTATCAAACAATATCATTAATATCACACGAAAGCAAAATACTCCTGAAGATCATTAAAAAATGGCTAGAACAGTACATAGACAGGGAGCTGCCAGAAGTTCAAGCAGGATTTAGAAGAGGCCGTGGCACCAGGGATGTCATTGCTGATGTCAGATGGATCCAGGCTGAAAGTAAGGAATACCTGTGCTTTATTGACTAAGCAAAGGCATTCGGCTGTGCTGACCATAACAAGTTGTGGCTAGCATTGAGAACCATGGGAATCCCAAAGTACCTATCTATGCTCATGTGGAACCTATACCTGGACCAAGAGGCTGTTGTGTGAACAGAACAAGGAAACACTGCATGGTTTAAAATTGAGAAGGGAATGTGTCAGTGTTGTGTTCTCTCTCCATACCTATTCAATCTGTATCTGAGCAAATTATTTGAGAAGCTGGACTCTTTGAAGAGGAATGTGGCATCAGGACTGGATGGCACATCAATAACCTAAGTTATGCAGATGTCACAACCTTGCTTACTGAAAGTGAAGCACTTGTTGCAGAAGATCAAGGAATGCAACCTTTGGTATTGATTGCATTTCAATGTCAAGAAAACAAAGATTCTTACCACTGATAGGACTGATATGCAACATCATGATGGAGAGGAGATTGAAACTGTCAATAACTTTATCTTACTTGGATTTCACAATTAATACCCTTGGTACCAGAAGTCAGCAGATAAGGAGATGCATTGTGCTGGGAAAATCTGTAGTTAGGGATCTCTTCAAATTACTGAGGAGTAATGATGTCAGTTTGAGGACTAAGGTTTGTCTGATTCAGGATATAGTCTTTCTGATCACTTGTTAGGCATCTGACAGCTGGACAAATAAGGATGACAAGAATAATTTATGCCTTTTTAACTGTGTTGTTGGAGAAGAGCACTGAACATCCCATGGACAGCCAAGAGAACAAACAGACATATCTTGGAAAGGGTGCAGCCAGAGTGCTCTTTGGAGGTAAGAATGATAAGGAATCACCTCATATACTTTGGGCATGATGCTAGGAGGGGCTATTCCTTGGAAAGGGACATGAGGCTAGGAAGGGTGGAGGGTTGGCAAAGGAGAAGAGGACCCTCAACACAGTGACTGCTACCATGGACTCTTGTGTGTTAGGAAGTGTGAGGATGGGATAGGACAGAACAGGGTTCAGATTTTTTTTGTTCATAGGGTCGCTGTGGGTTGTACTCAACTCGACAGCACCTAAGAACAACGACAATGACTATAGGGTCACTATGAGTCATAATCAACTCAACAATAATGAGTTTGGCTTTCTTTTGATATGTTGTTGCTAAGTTCCAGGGAGTCAGCTCTGATTCATAGTGACCCTATGTAAAATAGAATGAAACCCTGTCTAATCGTGAGCCATCATCCCACAATCTCTGCTGTACATAAGCCCGTCGTTGCAGGCACTGTGATAATCCACCTCACTGAGGGTCTGTCTCTCTTTCGTGGATTTTCTAGTTTGCCAAGTGCGATGCCCTTTTATAGGGACTTCTCTCTCTTGAAACATGTCCAAAGTGCATGAGATGAAGTCTTACATCCTTGTTTGTAAGGGGCGCTCAAGCTACACCTCTTCCAACACAAATTCATTCATTTGGCTATCCGTTTAGACGCAACATTCGTCACCAACATCACAATTCAAAGACGTCAATTCTTTGATCTTTCTTACTCATTTTCCAACTTTCCCATGATGCTATGGTGAATTGGTGACACAGTAGTAAAGTGGCTGGCTACTAACAGAAAGGCCAGTATTTGGAACTCATCAGCCCCTCTCTGAAAGGAAGACTTGTCAGAAGATTATGGACTTTGAAAACTTATGGGACAGTTCTAGATTGTTTATCGCATTTCTGTGAAGGTAAATAGGCTAGAAGACAGTAAAGTTGGCTTTGTTTTGGTTTGTAGTCCTCATCCTTGTCAAAACTCACTCTTTCAGAGGACTTATGAACACATTTTTTAGTGACCTGCAATAAAGGACTATTATTTGGAATTATTATTGTAATGATACAGGATAAGACAAGGTTCAGATCTGTTGTTCATAGGTTACTATGAGTCATATTTTCACGGGAACATCTAAAAACAACAATTCCATTCTTCTATTGAGAAATAAGTAAATTCCAAAGGAAAACTAGAGATGATGCTGAAAACAGGGCATGGACATTTACTTTGTGTCAGATTCTCTTCAGTCCAGGGAATAAGGGGAACAAGAAAGAGCCATTTTTAGCCCCGTATATCTGTCAGCCAGAGAGCAGCCAGACAGTATGGCGGCCTGACAGTGGATGAGAAAACAAACAAGTAGGACCATTTTAAACATTGATAAACACAAGATTACAGAGTAGAGTGATTTCTCAGCTTTTGCACTTGAAGAGAAAGCCTTTCCAAGCTACAATTTAAGCTAAGACCCAATGAGAATCTGGGCCTATTGAAGCCAGGATGAGTGTTTTTATTTTTTCTTCTTGTGTACCGTCGAGTTGGATTCGATTGGGACAGGAGGAGATTGTCCCTCCTTCTCCAACGGAACATCTGGTAGATTCAAACCAAGCGTCTTCGGGATTGCAGCGCAGCTTCTTGCCACTAGGCCACCAGAGCTCTAGAGAAGAGCACTCTAACCCAAGGTCAGGTAAATGAGCCATTCTCCCCGGGCTTCAAAGTTATAGGAAAAGCAACAAAACTTGGTAATCAAGATATATCGTATTTTAAAAATATATTTAATTCATCTTTTAGAAACACTGTAATAATACCAAAAAAAGTCCAAGATGAACAAAATGTCAAAATTTATATAGAGGTAGGATTCAACAGGACCAGAAATGTTGTTGAAACTCAAAGCAGAACCTTGTCTTTCTTTATTTAAAATTTTTAGATTTTAGCAATCACAGTTTATTTGGTTTTTTTAATTCACATTGATGTTAATTTTGGAGCTCTACTGAAGTAGTCAGCAGGGAGTGGCACTGCAAACACAAAGCCTATGCCTCTGCTGCTTTGAATCTACTAGTTTCTCTGAGGGAGAAAGATAGATAATATCTCCACAGTCTCAGAAATTCAGTGGAGGGTCAGCTATGAATTGGTTCCAACTCAACTGTGGTGAGTTTGAGGTCTATGTTGAGATAGAGGTATACAATTTTCCCTAATTACTGAATTGCATGAATTGGAGAATTGCATTGCGAAAGTCAGCTGTCAGGGACCTCTTCAAAGTACTGAAGAGCAATGACGTCAAGCTGAAGACTAAGGTGTGCCTGCTCTAGGCTGTAGTCTTCACAATTGCATGCTATGTATCAGAAATTGGAACAATGACTAGGGATGATAGAAAGAGAATTGATGCCTCTGAGCTGTGGTGCTGGAGAAGAGTGTTGAATATACCATGGACTGCTAGGAGAACAAACAGATTTGTCCTGGAGAGGGGAAAGCCAGGTTACTCCTTAGAGTCAAGTATTCTGAAGCTTTGTCTGACATGCTTTGGGCATGTTGCAAGGAGGGACTGGTCCTTGGAGAGGGACATGATGTTTGGGAGGTGGAGGGACAGCGCAGGGGAGGAAGACTCTTGATGCAATGGATCAGTTCAGTGATAGGGGGAGTGGGAGTAGGTGTGTCGGAGACAATGAGGTTGGCACAGAATAGAGCAGGATTTAGAGCTCCTGTACATTGGGTCGCTATGGGTTGCAAGTGACTCAAAGGGACATAACAACAGCAACAAAAAATTACTTAATATTATTGTGCCTCCTTAAATTTTATGTCCAAGGAGAGTACATCAACTTCCTTAATCTGGTCCTAGACCTGTTAAATCTAAGCAGAAGAGACAGCAAGTGAAAGGCCCTTTCCATGAGGACTTGATATAATTGTGGGAAGATGAATGTCAGTGTGATAGAGGGGAAGATGCAGTTGAAAATGTAAGTGGAACCAGATCATATCTACAAGCTTTGAAATAATCTTTACATCTACCCAAGGTAAATCAAGTCTTTGGGGGTAGAGTCTAATCCATTTAATGGACTATTTTGAGTAGATTCCAATTCACACTGGCTATAGGATAAGGTTTGTAAGTCTGTAATTTTCATAGAAGTAGACTACCATATCATCCATGTGAGCTTTCAGTTAACAGCTAAGTTTTTTTTTTAATTATTATTCAATTTTACTCTGGAGATGAAAAAGTGAGGAAAAATGGAGTTGCTTTCATAGTTAAAAAAAGCCATTGCTAGATCTATCTTGAAGTATAATATTGTCAGTGACAGGATAATATATATACGCATACAAGGAAGTCCAGTGAATACAACTATCGTTCAAATATATGCACCAACAACCAGAGCCAAGGAAGAGGAGGTAGAAGATTTTTACCAACATTTACAATCGGAGATTGATCGAACATGCAACCAAGATGCATTGATAATAATGGGTGACTGGAATGCAAAAGTCGGGAACAAAGA
>NW_006400011.1:3665822-3672650 GCF_000299155.1 Elephantulus edwardii
TCCTGACATTGAGCCTCAATCCATATTGGAGGCTGCAGTCCTTGGTAACCAAAAATTTGGTTCTTATAAGTTTGAATTTACAAACTGAGAAAACTTAAAATCAGTCAGTGGTTGACTCTGGTGAGAGATTAGAAAGTGAGAAGAGACAGACCTTGCTTTATATTTAAGGCAATCTAAAATGTTTCTAATGAACTGCCCAGAAACCACTATGTCTAATTCTGGAACTGACAACATTTTATTACACTCTAAAATAGGTTAAAGTGATCTAAAAGGACGCACAAAATGCCTTTAAAAATTTATCAAAGTGCTAACATATGAAGCCTGTGTAGACTAAATACCAATAACCAGTCATACAATGGTGAATCAGTAGGACAGGTGACTTGAAAGGCAAAATCTATTCTCAAAACTCAATCAAAACCATTCATGATGGTGCAGGATAAAATAGGATTCAAACCTGTAGGTTATAAGGTCACTATATGTCATGGTTGACTCAATGACACCTAACAATGAAATAGTCATTAGACCTATCTAAAAAATGTACTATTCGGAGGTCCACTCCTTTTGTGAGACCTCCTTTTTGGGGGACCTAACCTTTGCTCTGCTGCAAGACAGCAAGGCCTGTGTGCCGTGGCCAGCCCAGGAACATTTTCCAGCCATTGCTTCCTTAGCATCTGCTAAAGGCTGCATCCTAGCCCAGGTACATTCACACCCAGAGCAATGACAGACTGCAGCCACCCAGATGGAGGGGCTTTATTTTTAGACCATTAGACCACAATCCCACCAAAAGCACTAGACTGCTGCCCCTGCCACCTGGAGACCTTGCTGCCCTACCACCTGCAGACCACCCAGCTGCTGCCCTTGCTGTCCCAGAATCAGGAACACCAATATTATGGATACTTTGTCCTTAAACACTGTTGTCTAGCTACATCATGTGGGCTTTCTTAAGCTCAAATGGAAGAGGCCTGGTAGAGGCCTGCTTTCAGGGGGGCAACAATCATCTCACTCTGGGTAGACTTTTGTTACCAAGAGGGGAGCACCAGTATACAGGTCCTATACAAAACATTGGCATATCCTGGGTCATTATATAGTTACAACAACCTAACATCTACTAAGAAAAGCCTCACATAATGTCAAGAAAGCAGTAGTCTGCCTTAGTTATAATGAAAAACAAATAACCCTTCTCCTAAAAAATCAGACCAATTAAAAACCCCAGAGAGAAAGAACCAGAAGAAATATGTTGATGTGGAGTTATTTGAACAGTTATGGAATAAGATGCAAATGATAGAAGAAACAATGAAAGTCAGTAAGAGAGCAAATACCCCAGAGACAGTAATCCAGAAAAAAAACTATATTGTTGAGGAGCAGCTTGAACAGCTATGGAAGAAAATGGGGACCGAAAAAGGAAGAATTCTTCTGTCAGAGACCTCTCCAAAGTATTGAAGAGTAACAATGTCTGTCCGTAGACTAATGTGTGCCTGATACAGGCCATGGTCTTTGCAATCACTTGCTATGCATCAGAAAACTGGACTGGACAATAACTAGGGATGATAGAAGGAGAATTAATGCCTTTGAGCTGTGGTGCTGAAGAAAAGTATTGAATATACCATGGACTGCTAGGAGAACAAACTAGCTCATCCTGGAGAGAGTGAAGCCAGGCTGCTCCTTGGAGGCAAGGATTCTGAAGCTTCGTCTAACATACTTTGGGCATGTTGTAAGGCAGGATCAGTCTTTGGAGAGGGATGTCATGCTTGGGAGGATGGAGGGAAAGTGCAGGAGAGGAAGACTCTCAATGAGATGGATTGATGATGGATTGATGATAATTGGGGTAGGTGTGTCAGAGACAGTAAGATTGGCACAGGATAGAGCAGGGTTTAGGGTTGTTGTACATAGGGTTGCTATTAGACTTAGGTGACTCAACAGCACATAACAACAATCAATAAAGAAGTGTAAGATCTTAAAAGAACATCATCAGGCAAAAACAGTACAGCCAAATTAGTATAGGAAATGACAGAAAAAACATTAAAATACAATCTTTAATATTAAGACAGAAATGGCAGAAGTGTCCAACATGCACGTGGAACAAAAAAAGTAGAGCTGAAGTGATGGAACAGAGAGTCAATGAGCGGGAAGGCAAGAGCCTCACTGGAAATATGGTTGTTGTTAGGTGTTGTTGAGTTGAGTTTGATTCATAGTGATCCTATGAAAATAAACATCTGAACTCTGCTCTATCATTTACCATCCTCACACTTCTTGACATACAAGAGCCCATTGCAGCAGTCACTGTATCAATCCACCAGGTTGAGGGTCTTCCTCTCCTTCACTGACCCTCTGCCCTTCCCAGCATCATGTTCCTCTCCAAGGAATAGTCCCTTCTTAGCAACATGCTCAAAGTTACTAGAAACATACTTGAAGAAAAATCAGATATGAGACATAAAGAAAATGAAGAAAACATTAGAATCATGTGAGATGACATCAAAAGGAACAACATACATATGTTTCGAATTATAGAACATGGAAGTGACAGGGAAGTCACTGAGAAAGTTGTGGAAGAAGTACTAGAAGAAAACGTCACTGGTATTTTGAAGAATGTGGAAATTCACATTCAAGAAGCACAGCAAACACTAAATAGACTAGACCCAAAATAAAAACATCAAGACGTATCATAAAGGTAGCTCTGGTGGTCTGGTGGCAAGAAGCTGCACTGCAATCCCAGAGGTATGGGGTTTGAATCCACCAGATGTTTTGCTGGAGAAGGAGCCACAATCTCCTCCTGTATCAGTCAGATCCTATTTGATGGTACACACACACACACACACACACACACACACACACACACACAGGACTGCGCTGCAGGAAGCAGGACTGCGCTCTGCAGGAAGTGGGACTGGGCTCAGCAGTCCTGCTCCCACTGTTTTTTTTGGGGGGGGCGGGAAACTGTTGTCTACTCTGACAACACGGGATCCCTTAACTCAAGCAAAAAGGAGGTCCTGGACACCTCAGTGGAGGTGAGAAGCCACTTCCAGAAGAGAACAACAGGCTTCCTCTTTTGTCCTTCAGCTACTTTGGGGGGGGGGATTGCAGGAAGGGAGCACAAAGATATAAGTACTTCACAAAACATTGCTCTACTCCGGGAAATTTTATACTTATAACAGTCTAATACTTACTAAGAAAAGATTCCCATAATGTCAAGAAAGTAGCAATCCACATCAGCCATCATGAAAAAAGAAAATAACCCTTCTCCTAAAAAAGCAGACCCAATGAATACCCCAGATAGGGAGAACCAGAAGAAATATGTTGATGTAGAGTTATTTGATCAGCTGCAGAAAAAGATGCAAATGTGGGAAGAAACAATGGAAGTTAATAAGAAAACAAATACTTTAGAGACATCCAGAAGAAACATATGGATTGAAGACAAACTTGAACAGATATGGATGAAAATAGAAAAGATGGAAGGAAGAAAAAAAACTACAGAATAGACAAAGAGGTATAAGAAAGTAAAAAATCAAAACAAGACAGAAAGGGTACAGCCAACACAGTACTGGAAATGACAAAAAAGCATGAAAATGCAATCTAGAATATTAAGACCAAAATGGCAGGTTTCTCCTTGGAGGCAAGGGTTCTGGGGCTTCTTCTGACATACTTTGGACATGTTGTAAGGAGGGACAGGTCCTTGAAGAAGGACATCATGCTTGGGAGGGTGGAGGGACAGCTCAGGAGGGGAAGATCTTCTATGAGGTGGATTGATTCAGTGACTGGGGTAATCGGGATGGGTGTGTCAGAGGCAGTGTGATTGGCACAGGATATTGCAGGGTTTAAGGCTACATAGAATCACTATGAGTGCAAATGACTCGACGTCACATAACAACAACAGATCGGCAAAGTGATGGTTAAACTCATTTATGCAGATGATATGATAGTGTACACAGAAAACGCCAAATACTCAACAAAAAAATGGTGAGAGTTAAGAGGCCAATTTAAGGTGGCAGGTTATAAGATCAATATCCAAAAATCAATAGTATTTCTTTATAGTATCAAAGATAAATCAGAGAAGGAAATCAATGCAATCCCAATTCAGATACCAAATTTATTTTTCAAGGAGTTTGAAAGGGAAATTATAAAATTTATTTGGAGAGGTAAGAAACCCTGAATAAGCAAAACATTTCTGAGAAACAAAAAGAACCTCAAAATCTACTACACAACAATAGTAACCAAAACAGCATGGTACTGGTACAATGACAGGCACATCGACCAATGGTACAGAATGAGAGCCCATAAATAGACCCAGCTATGGTCAACTGATATTCAATAAGGAAATCAAAGCTATCAAATGGGGACAGTATAAATTCTTCAACAAATGGTGCTGGCAAAACTGGACTTCTAAAAAACCACCTGCAGAAGGCTGAAATAGGATCCACATCTCACACCATACACAAAAATCAGCTCAAAGTGGATCAGAGACTTGGGAGTAAAGCCCAAAACCATAACATTCATTCATAAAAGACACACTGGGATCAAGCTTAGAAGCACTAGTCCAAGACATAAAGAGACTGTCAAATGCAACCAGACATGTACAATCTGAAGAAGATTAAATTGATGCATTGTTGTTGTTGTTGTTGATATGTGCCATCGAGTCATTTGTGACTCATAGCGGCCCTACGTACAACAGCCCTAAACCCTGCTCTATCCTGTGCCAATCGCAATGCCTCTGACACACCCATCCTAATTACCCCAGTCACTGAATCAATCCATCTCATAGAGGGTCTTTCCCTCTTGCGCTGTCCCTCCACCCTCCCAAGTATGATGTCCCTCTCCAAGGACATGTCCCTCCTTGCAACATGCCCAAAGTATGTCAGACGAAGCCCCAGAATCCTTGCCTCCAAGGAGTTGCTTGGTTTAACCCTTTCCAGGATGAATCTGTTTGTTTTCTTGGCAGTCCATGGTACATTCAATACTCTTCTCCAGCACCACAGCTCAAAGGCATCAATTCTCCTTCTGTCCTCCCTAGTCATTGTCCAACTCTCTGATGCATAACAAGTCATTGCAAAGAGCATGGCCTGTATCAGGTGCACCTTAGTCTCCAGAGAGACACTGTTGCTCTTGAGTACTTTAGAGAGGTCCCTAAAAGCAGACTTTCCCATCGCAATACGTTTTTTGATTTCCTGGCTGCCGGTGCCAAGAGTGTTGACCATGGAGCCGAGCAAACTGAAGCTGTGAACAATCTCAATCTCTTTGTCATCCATCCTCATGCTGCCAATTGGTCCAGTGGTGAGAATCTTTGTCTTCTTGACATTGAGCCTCAGTCCATACTGAAGGCTGCAGTCCTTGACCTTCTGCAGCAAGTGCATGAGGTCCTCCTCAGTTTCAGCAAGCAGGGTTGTGCCATTTGCATAACACAGATTGTTAATAGATCTTCCACCAATCCTGTTGCCATGATTCTCCTTATAGAGCCCAGCCTCCCGAATAATCTGCTCTGCATACAGGTTGAAAAGAAATGGAGATAGGACACATCCCTGGCGATTAACCTTCCCAATTTTGAACCATGCAGTGTTACCCTGCTCTGTTCTGATTACTGCCTGTTGGTCCAAGTATAGGTTTTGCACTAGCACAATTAAATGTTCTGGGATTCACATTCTTCTCAGAGTCAGCCACAGTTTGTTATAAAGATTAAATCCATGTGTACACTGAAAACTTTTCCCAACAGTGTGAAAAAAACCTTTACAGATTAGGAACAAATCTTTGGTAATACCATCTCAGACAAGAATCTTATAACAAATGTTTACAGAATACTCCTGGGCCTCCACAAGAAAAAGACTGATTACCCAATTACAAAATGGAAAAAAGACATGGAAATAATTTTTGCATAGGAAGATATTCAAATGGCAAACAAACACATGAAAAAAATGCTCAAAATCTCTGGCAATAAGACATGCAAATCAAAACAAAAATAAGGTACCATCCCACTCCAGTAACAGCAGCAAAGTTTAATAGGGCAGCATGTAATAGATGTTGGAGAGGATGTGGTGAGAAAGGAACTCTTATACATTGTTGGTAACCATTCAGGAAGCCAGTTGGCACTTCCTCAAAAAGCTGAACATAGAAATTCCATATGACCAGCTATTCCACTACATGGAATATACTCTGAGAAAATGAGAACTGAGGCACAAACTGAGATTTGCACACCCATGTTCATAGCAGCATTATTCACCATTGCAAGAACAGGGAAACAGCCCAAATGTCCAACACATACAAATGGATTGAGTAATTATGGTACATTTACACAATGGAATACTGTGCAGCACACAGGAGCAATGATTTTGTAAATTATTACCTAACTAGGGAGGGACTGGAGAGCACTGTGCTGAGTGAACTAACTCAGTCCTACAAGGAAAATATTATATAAAACCATTATAGTAGAATGAGTACAAGGATCCAAGAGAGGTGGGGGAGGTTAGAAGCAGAGGGATAAGGATGTGCAGGGGGAGGGGAGATTAATCATAGGGTTGTACATTTTTTGTGTGTGTGGGATGAAGGAAATTGAAAGAATTTGTTCTTGAAAACATAAGGAATTTGTGAAAAGTAGATCAAAACTATAAGAAATTTCTTTTGTAAGTAGAATTTTAAAAAATTTATTATTAATTTCAATGAAAATTTACAGAGACTTTGGATTTCCATTCATTCATTGTTGCACTTTTCTCCCCTCCCAACCCTCCCCCCTAGTACACTACCCTCTTGGAAAAGGAAAAGAAAAATTCTTTCATTGTTTTACAATCCCTCCCACCAGGTCCACTGCACTATGCAGCCTTCACTCTGGACTCCTGTCATGACAAA
>NW_006400011.1:3672785-3681408 GCF_000299155.1 Elephantulus edwardii
CCTTGTTTTTCAATGCAGCATAGTATTCCTTTGTGTGAATATACCACAGCTTCTCTATCCATTCGTTTGTTGAGGGCATTTAGGTTGTTTCCAACTCCTTGCTATTGTGAACAAAGCCGTGATAAACATGGGTGTGCATATATCTGCTTGGATGTCAGTTATGGTCTCTTTGGGGTATGTTCCCATTAGTGGAATTGCTGGGTCCAAAACTACAAGAAATTTTAAGTAAAGTCATTCACATGGAGATGCCAAAGGAAAGTGGATGGACATAGAAACCATAAACAACAGATAAAGAAACACAGAAAAATGGCAACAGTGTAACCTGACCTCATAATAATCACACTTAATGTGAATGAAATAAATACTCCAATTAAGAGAAAAAGAGTAGCAGATAGATTAAAGAAAAATCCCATCAATATGTTGCCTACAAGAGACACATCTAAAACATAAAGAGAAATATAGACTCAAAATCAAAGGCTGGAAAAAAATATACCAAGCAAATAGAAACCACACAAAAACAGGAGTGGCAATACTAATTTCTGATAAAATAGACTTCAGAATGAAAACCACCATAAAAGATAAGAAAGGGCATTACATTCTGATTAAAGTCGCAATAGATTAAGAAGACATAACCTTGGTAAACATTTATGTACCAAATGATAGGCCTATAAAACATATAAAACAATAGTTAACAGAATTGAAGAATGAAATAGATAGCACTACAATAGTGGTAGGAGACTTCAACACACTACTATCACCAAAGAATAGGTCAATTCAAAAGAAACTTAATAAAGAACCAGAAGATCTAAACTATACAATCAGCCAACTTGTCAATTAACTTTTTTCTCAAGTCCACATAGTACATTTTCCAGAATTGATCAGTTATTAGAACACAAAGCAGGCCTTAGCAAATTAAAAAAAAACAACACAACAACACATCGAAATAATACAAAGTATCTTCTCTGACCACAATGTCATAAAAATAGAAATTAAACACAGGAGGGTAAAGTTTACAAAACTACTGATGTCAAAACTGAACAACTTCCTGCTAAAACATGATTGGATTTTAAAAGAAATAAAGAATCAAACAAAATATTTCCTTCAAACAAATGCAAACAAAAATACAGCGTATTAAAACCTCTGGGATGCGGCTAAGGCAGTCCTCAGGGAACAGTTCATAGCAATAGGCACACACATCAAAAAAGAAGAAAGAAGAAAAATCAATGATCTAATTCAACATTTTCATGAAATGGAAAAAAGAACAGCAATCTAACCTTATAGCCTCTAGAAGAAAGAAAATTATAAGAATTATAAGGACAATGAGATAGAAAACATAACAATTGAAACCATCAATAATATTGGGAGCTGGTTCTTTTAAAAAGTCAATAAAATAGACAAACCACTGGAAAACTTAAGAAAAAGAAAAGAGATAATTCGATAAAGAAATATAGAGGTGACATCACAAAAGAATCAGATGAAATTTAATCGACAATATAAGAATACTATGAAGAGCTATACTCTGATAAATTAAAAAATCTAGAGGAAATAGACTAATTCTTTCAAACTCATGCCGTACTCAGATTGTCAAGGACAGGTTTAGAACACTTTATGAGATCCATCACAAAAGAAGAAATTAAACAGGTCCTGACTAGATAACCTCACAGATGAATTCTACCAAATATTCAGAAAAGATCTATCACCAATTTTAATGAAAGTATTTTAAAAAACAGAAAAAGAAGAAACACTCCTAGAGACAATCAATGAAGCAAACATAAGCCGAATACCAAAACCATGAAAAGATATTACCAAGAAATAAAACTAGAGACCAATATCTCTCATGAATATAGATGCAAATACCTTAACTAATAGATACCCTAGCCAATAGAATCCAAAAGCACATAAAAATAAACAAGAAACAGTTCATCATGACCAGGTGGAATTCATAACAGGTATGCAAGGATAGTTCAACATAAGAAAAACAATCTTGTAATTCACCATATTAACTAAGCTAATAACAAGAACCCTATGATCTTAGCAATTGAGGCAGAAAAAGGCATTTGACAAAATCCAATGCACCTTCCAGATAAAGACACTCAGGAAAATTGGAATTTCCTCAACATAGTGAAAAGTATATGTGCAAAACTAAGAGCCAGAATTATTCTCAATGAAGAAAGACTAAAAGCATTTTTCTTGCAAACAGAGACCAAGACAAGGATGCCCACTGTCACCACTTCTATTTAATATTGTATTGGAAGTGCTTGCTAGGACAAGAGGGGGAAATAAAAGGCATCCATATTGGCAAAGAGATAGTTAAACTATCACTATATGCAGATAGTTTAAACTGAAAACCCACAAGACTCAAGCAAAAAACCTGTTAGAATTGGTAGAACAGTTAAGTAGAGTGGCAGGACATAAGATCAATATTTAAAAAAAAATCAATGGGTTTCCTCTATTGTAAAAAAGAGAACTCAGGGAAAGAAACCAAGAAAACAACATCATTTTTAATAGTCAACCACAAATTGAGATATTTGGGAGTGAACCTAACCAAAGACACAAAATCCCTGTACAAAGAAAACTACAGAATATTTCTCCAAAACACAATAAAAGACCTTAAAAAAATTAGGAAAAATATTGCCTGTTCATGGATGGGAAGATTCAATATTGTGAAAATGACTATGCTACCAAAAGCAGTCTACGTGGTCCACACAATCCCAATACAGGTATCAATTTCATTTTTCAAGAAGTTTGAAAGAGACATTTTCAAGTTTATTTGGAGAGGAAAGAGACCCTGAATAAGCAAAGCTTCTGAAAAACAAAAATGAAGTGGGAGGCTAACACTCCCTGACCTCTAAACATACTATACAGCTATAATAACCAAAACAGCATAGTGCTAGTATAATGATAGGTACATGGAACAAAATTGAAAACCCAGTAATGGACCCATCTATCCATGGTCAAATGATATTCGACAAGGAAAGAAAACCTATCATATGTGGAAACTACAACTTCTTTGACAAGTGGTTTAGACATAACTGGACTTCTACTTTCAGAAAGCTGAAACAGGATCCACACATCTCACACCATACACAAAAATCAACTTAAGGTGGGTCAGAGACCTGGGAGTAAAACCCCAAATCTTAAAGTTCATCAGAGACAAACTGGGATAAAGCTTAGACAGCTTAGTCTGTGGTATAAAGAGACTTCCAAATTCAGCCAGAAATGGACAATCTGGAGAGAATAAAACTGTTGAATGGGACCTTTAAAGATTAAATCCCTGTGTACATAAAAATCTTTTCCCAAAAGATTGAAAAGGAAACTTACTGACTGGCAGAAAATGTATAACAATTCCATCTCAGTCAAGAGTCTCACATCAAAAGTTTATAGAATCCTACAGTGCCTTCGCAAGAAAAAGACTGATAAAAATTACAAAATGGACAAAAGACATGGAAATAATTTTCACAGAGGAAGATATTCAAATGACAAACAGACACATGAAAAAATGCTCCAAATCACTGTCAATAAGAGAGATACAAATGAAAATCATTATGAGATACCATCTCACTCAAGTAGCAGTGGCAAAGTCTAACAAGACAGCAAGTAATAAATGTTACAGAGGATGTGGAGAGATAAGAACTCTTATGCACTGTTAGTAGGATTGTAAAATGGTACAACCACTCTGGAATGCAATTTGGCATTTTCTCAAAAAGCTGAGCATAGAAATTCCATATGACCCAGATGTTCCATTGCTTGCAATATACCCCAAGAAAATCAGAACTGAATTACAAATGGAGACTTGTACACCAGTGTACATAGCAGCATTATTCACTATTGCAAGAACATGGAAATGGCCCAAATGTCCAACCACAAATGAATGGATTGAGAAATTATGCTATATTTAGATGATGTAATACTACACAGCCCTCAGTAGCAGTGAGTGTCTAAATTACTACCTAACTTGGGAGGGATTAAAGAACATTATGCTAGGTGAACTAACTCAGTCCCATAAGGACAAATACTGCATCAAACCATTATTGTAGAATGTGTATAGGGATCGAAGGTGGGATGAGGGGGGAGCAGAGGGGTGAGGATGGGGAGGATGTGAGGGGTGGTTAATCATAGGGTCACAAAATTAGATGGATGGAGGGAGGGGTGGGTAAAGGAAATGGAAAAGGTCCACTGTGAAAAACAACATATATGAACTTTGTATGTAACCAGTTTGTATGTAAACCAGTATAAAAAATTGATTGAAAAATTAATATTCACTGCCATTGAGTTGATTCCCACTCATAGTGACCCTCCAGAAGGTTTCTTAGACTAAATCTTGATAAGAGGAGTTTGACTATCTTTCTCCTGTAGAAAAAGCCTGACCTGAGGCCTTTTCATTGGTAGTGCAACATGCTTCAGACCACACCACCAGAGATTCTAAATCTTTTTGAGAGATCATGTGAACCATATTAACAAGTACTTACTAGTATCCTGAAGAGACTATATGGAGAAGAATCACAAGACTCTGCTAATACGTATCAATGAAAACCTAAGGAATTCAACCACTGTGGAAGGTGGTATGGCGCTTTCTCAAAAAGTTGCAAATAGAGATACCATTTGACCCAGCAATGCCACTACTGGGAATGTATCCCAAAGAGACCATAACTGACATCCAAGCAGATATATGCACACCCATGTTTATCATGGCTTTGTTCACAATAGCAAGGAGTTGGAAACAACCTAAATGCCCTCAACAAACGAATGGATAGAGAAGCTGTGGTATATTCACACAAAGGAATACTATGCTGCATTGAAAAACAAGGAACTCATGCAATATTATTAAAAATGAGTGACCCTGGAGGACATTATGCTGAGTGAAGTATCTCAGTAACAAAAGGACAAATACTGCATGGTGCCACTTTTGTAAAAAGGGACTGACCTCGGGGTTGGAGGGAGACTGAGAAAGATGGGTTCAATAATGTATACTGCATTGAAACAGATGAGGGAGAAAACTGTTTAAAGGGGATATGTGATTAGGTATTTTTGTCATGACAGGAGTCTAGAGTGAAGGCTGCGTAGTGGAGTGGACCTGGGGGGAGGGATTGTAAAACAATGAAAGAATTTTTCTCTTACTTTTCCAAGAGGGTAGTGTACTAGGGGGGAGGGTTGGGAAGGGAGAAAAGTGCAACAATGAATGAATGGAAATCCAAAGTCTCTGTAAATTTTCATTGAAATTAATAATAAATTAAAAAAAAGAAAACCTAAGGAATTGCACTCACATGTACCTTGTGGAATTTATTTTACTATAACAAAAATAAGGTAACAGCCTAAATACATACTAAGAGATGAATGGATTAAAAAAAATGTGGCACACACACACAATGGAATATTATGCATCATTGAAGAATTACAGTGAATCTGTGAAAGAAACACCTTAGAAAATGAATGAATCTTGTGAAACAACCACTTAAAATCAAATATATGAAACTATAACAGTATAAAGTCAAGGAAAGGTTTACATAATGAATGAAACATGGTAAATAAAAATTACAAAATTTTAATATAAAAATCATTTAAATGATTTATTAATAGCAAATACCTTTTATAAGAAACTTAAACACAGACTATACACATGGATTTCACCTGATGTTATGCACAGGAATCAGATCAATTACATCTGTGGAAAGAATCTTTGGAGAAGCTCAATGCCAGTAGCAAAAACATAGGCCAGGTGCTTATTGTGGAATAGACAATCAACTACTCATATATAGAAGATTGCATTAAGTCCACAGGAACCAAAATTTGACCTTGAGTCTATCCTACCTGAATTTCAAAACCATCTCAGGAACAGATTTGAGGCCTTGAACACTAATGAAACATGACCAGATGAGTTATGGGAGAATATCAAGAATATCATTCAGGAAGAATGCAAAAGGTCATTACAAAGACAGAGGAGATGGCTACCAGAAGAGAATCTAAATATTGTACTAGAGTGCTGAGAAGCCAAAGCAAAGAGAAGAAAGCAGAAGTTGAGGAGCTGAGAAGAAGATTTGAAAAAGCAGCACAGGAAGACAAAGCAAATAATTGTAATAAAATGCGCAAAGAGCTGGAGTTGGAAAATCAAAAGGGTTAAGCTTGCTCAGCATTTCTTAAGCTGGAGGAAAGGAGTTCCAATACATAAGGAAGCTATTGACATTTGAATGCAAATCTCAGGCCAAAGCAGTTCTTAGTAGAGAAATATATTCTGCTTTAGGTAAATCAAAGCATTTCTATTTCAGTCACACTTGAAGAGAATTTCAAATTACTTCACACACCAGAGAAGTGGAAAGAAACATCTGCACCCTGTTATGAACTTACTAGGGAAAAAACACCCCAAACAACATCAATGTAGACACCTTTAGATTGGTTAAAGTTACTTACTGACTTCTTGGAGAACTCAGTCATGATGGAAAATTTCCCACAGTAAGGCTACTGAAACGATGTCCTTATGTCACCAAGGAAAACCTGCATACAGTCTTGAATTCAAGCCTCAACAGACTGTGTATCGCCAAGAGAGTGGTCCTAGAAAGAAAAACAGCAAGTTTGATCCACAGCAGGTAAAATTGAGAGCATTTGAGATCCAGAAAGGTAGTGAGTGACATTGTGGAAGGGTCTTGAACATGCTTTATAATCTTTACACAATGTGTGGCTGAATCCAGACCTTAACACTAAGGGGCAGATCATAGAACAAGATTGTGATAGTGAGCTTCGTCCTTTCTGCACCACTGGACATCCAAACCTTAATTGTGGAAAGTGGAGTGTATAGTTACAAAGATCTGAAGGAAATGCTGAGTAATCCAAAGCACTATGTGGCATGGACCACAGTCCAAAGTGGTGATGAATAATTTCTTTGTAGAAACCAAGATGCTCTTATGGAAGAGGAACCTGAGGCAAAGGGCATGGATGATATAAGCATCTCATCCAGGAATCCCCAGGCCTGTATGAGTGGAAAACAGCCAGAGAAGGGACTGAAGGGGCAAAAATATCTTCCAAAGACCATTTCTGTAAGCAGTGAGCTAGATAATCTGAGATCTCAGGAAGACTTGTAGGGAAACCTGTTGGAAGTCCAAGTGGAGATAATTTTCATAAATAGTGAGTTAGAGATTAGGAAATCTGAGAAAGATCTGAAAGACTGGTTGATGAAAGTCCTAGTAAAATGCTGAGTTGGAGAATCTGAGATCTGAGGAAGGCAACTTGATGACAGAAAAGAAAGAGATAATTTCTGTAAATAGTGAGTTGGAGAAGCTGAGATCTCTGGAAGGCTTGGAAGACAACTTGAAGGCAAAAAAGAAGGAACTCATTTCTGTAAACTTTGAGCTGGAGTATTTAAGATCTGAGGCAGAGTTGGAGGACAACATAAGCTTCTGCATAATACTGGAGATTCTGCCAGGGTCAATGACGCAAAGAGTCCTAAAGAAGGGACTTCCTTTAAATACATGGAAGCTGAAGTATCAATTGCTTTGTAGAGAAAAGTTTCTAAGAGGAAACATTCCTGGAAGGATCAGAAATGTTCCCGAAGAAGAAAACTGATTGAACCCTGAAAGCTCTTAAGGAGGGTCTCATGAAGAACCTAAGTATTTGGACAAAATACAATTCCTAAAAAAAAAAAAAAAGAGAGAGAGAATTCCTAACATATGTGGGATTACATATAACTGAACCTCCAAAATTCATGGAGCAAACAGACTAACTCTCAGAGTACTGTGGGACCAAGTAAGTCCGACAGCTGAAGAGAAATAGTGTTTCACTGTAAATTTTGTCAGAAAAAATTTAATTCTAAATCTCACTTCTAAATCCATCAGAAGAACTACACAGGGGAGAGGCCTTTTAGTGCAGTACCTGTGGGAAAGGGTTTCTGCAGTCCTCCGGTGTTTGGATCCACCAGAGAATCCATATGGGAGAGAAGCCTTTCAAGGGTGAGATCTGTCACAAAGAGTTAATCCCTGAGTCTATCTTGCATGGCTACAAAAGCATCCACACAAATGAGAGAATGTTCAAGTGCAGAGTGTGGAAAAAGCTTCAGTCTTGGGGGAAAACTTCAATGCTCACCAATGAATACAAACCGAAACAAAATCTTACACCTGTTCTGTGTGTGGCTATACCTTCTTTCTGTGGGAAACATGCAAGTGCCTTGAAAGGAAGTGTTCTAAAAACACACCCCAGTGAGCCTATAAAAGTGTGTATTAGGGCCTGTATCATTTCCCAGTAAATGCACAATTTGTTTGCTGAGCAAATAGCTTGAGAAACTGGACTCAATGAATAAGAATGTGGCATCAGGATTATAGGGAGATTCACCAACAACCAGCATTATGCAGATAACACAACCTTGTGTGTAAAACGTGAAGAAGACTTGAAACATTTGCTGCAGAAGACCAAAGACTATAGTCTTCAATATAGATCATATGTTAACATCAAGGAAACAAAAATCATCACCACTGACTGAATCACTAGACAACGTCATGATAGGTGAAGAAAAGATAGTTGTTGTTGTTGTTGTTATGTGCCATCAAGTCATTTGCGACTCATAGTAACCCTATGTACCACAGCCCTAAACCCTGCTCTATCCTGAGCCAATCTCATTGCCTCTGACACACCCATCCTG
>NW_006400011.1:3683023-3686977 GCF_000299155.1 Elephantulus edwardii
CGTGGTACTAGGGATATTGTAGCTGATGTTAGATGGATCTTAGCTGAAATCAGGGAATACCAGAAGAATTTCTATCTGTGTTTCATTGATTATGCAAAGGCGTTTGACTGTGTGGATCATAACAAACTGTAGCTGACTCTGAGGAGAATGGGAATCTCAGAACATTTAATTGTGCTAATGCAAAACCTACACTTGGAGAAAAGATTAAGTTGTCAAAAATATCATTTTATTTGAATTCACAGTCAACATCTATTTCAATTGCTTCATATGCATTTGAAAATTGGACAATGAATAAGGAAAACTAAAGAACAATTGAATTTGAATTGTGGTGTTGGCTAGGAGTACTGCGTATAGTATGGTCTGCCAAAAGAACAAACAGGTCTGTCATGCAGGAAGTTCAATGAGGGTGCTCCTTAGATGCAAGAACAGTGAAATAACAAATCAGAACCTTGCCTTACCTGTGTTTATCTCATGATTGCACCAGGTTTGGGTCTGTTACAGTCACTATTCAGTTCCTGTCCTTGAGGGTTATCCTCTCTGCTGCTGACCTCTTCTTGCACAACGCATTTTCCAAATTATTCGCTCAGCATACAGAATGATGTACACCTTTCCTGATTTTAAACCATGCAGTGCTCCCTGGCTCTCTTTGAGCAATTGCTTGTGATAAGTAAATAGGTTTCTCATGAGCACAATTAAATTTTCTGGGATTCCCACTCTTATAAATGTTATCTATATTTTGTTACGACCCACAGAATCAAATGCCTTTGCATAGTCAATAAAACAAAAAGTAAACATAAAAAAAGATGCTATGGGTAGAATATTGCATACATTGAATGATCTAGGAAGCATTAAAAGAATATAGAAGGAGTGTACAGAGTTACTCAATAAAAAAGAATTGGCTGACACAGAAGAATTTCATGAAACTACATATGATTATGAGGCAATGGTGGTAAAGGAGGAAGTTCAAACTGCTCTGAAGGAATTAGCAATAAACAAGGCCCCAGGAATTGGTGGAATACCAGTTGACATATATCAGCAAACAGATGCTGCCCTGGATGTACTCACGAGGTTGTGTCAAGAACTCTTGAGGACAACTACTTGGTCAATTGATTGAAAGAGATCCATATTTATTCCTATTGCAAAATAAGGTGACCCAGGAGAGGATGGAAATTATAGAACAATATCACTAATATCCTATGCATACCATCGGGTGAGATCCATGTGTATAACCTGCATTTATGTCTCTTAAAAATGTGTTTGTAATGAATAAATAAATATTGTACAAAATTGTACAATTGTACAATCATTGTACAAAATATCTCCAGCTCCATTTATGTCTCTGAGTCCATGTTTTCCAACTACTGATTCTTCTTCTCTGTTCCCAACTTTTACATTCCAGTCATCCATTATTATCATTGCATCTTGATTGCATGTTCGATTGATCTCTGACCTTAAAAGTTGGTAGAAATCTTCTAATTCCTCTTCTTTGGTTCTGATTGTTGGTGCATATATCTAAATGATAGTTGTGTCTCTGGAGACTAAGGTGCATCTGGTACAGGCCATGGTCTTTGCAATCACTTGTTATGCATCCGAGAGCTGGACAATGACCAGGGAGGATAGAAGGAGAATTGATGTTTTTGAGCTTTGGTATTGGAGAAGAGTGTTGAGGGTACCATGGACTGCTAATAAAACAAACAGATTCATCCTGGAGAGGGTTAAACCGGGCTGCTCCTTGAAGGCAAGAATTCTGAGGCTTCGTCTGACATACTTTGGTCATGTTATAAGGAGAGACCAGTCCTTGGAGAAGGACATCATGCTTGGGAGGGTGGATGGCAGGCACAGGAGGGGAAGGCCCTCTGGGAGGTGGATTGATTCAGTGACTGGGGCAATCGGGATGAGTATGTCAGAGACAATGAGATTGACACAGGGCAGAACAGAGTTTAGAGCTGTTGTACATAGGGTCACTATGAGTCAAAAGCGACTCGATGGCACATAAAAACAACAACAACAACAACAACAATCACTAATATCACATGCAAGCAAAATCCTACTGAAGATTGTCCAAAACTGACTGGAACAGTACATCAATAGAGAACTACGAGAAACACAAGCAGAGTTTAAAAGAGGTCATGGCACTAGAGACATTATTGTCAATGTCAGATGGATCTTGGCTGAAAGTAGAGTGCTAGTACAAAGAGTACTATCTGTAATTCAATGACTGTGCAAAGGCATTTGACAGATCATTGTGTAGATCACAACAAATTGTGGCTAACCTTGAGGAAAATGAGAATCCCAGAACACTTGATTGTGCTCATGTGAAACCTATACTGAAACCAGGAAGCAGTCCTCAAAACAGCAGGGAAACACTGCATGGTTCAAAATCAGGAGGGGGGTATGTCAGGGATGCATTCTTTCTCCATACTTTTTCAATCTATAGACATAATAGAACATTTAGAAGGCCGGGATTTATTAGGAGGAATGTAGCATCATAATTGGAGGAATACTCAAGAACTGGTGATATGCAGGTAACACAATGTTGCTGGAAACTGAAGAGGATCTAAAGTATTTGCAGCAGAAAATCAAGGACTGTAGTCTTCAGTGTGGATTGAAGCTCAACATCAAGAAGACAAAGGTTATCACACCAATTGGCCAATTGACAGAACCGTGATAAATGGAGAAGAGATTTGAGGTTGTTAACAATTATAGCTTGCTTGGCTCCACAATCAACACTCTTGATACCAGGAGTCAGGAAATCAAAAAATGAATTGCACTGGGAAAATCTGCTGTCAGGGACCTCTTCAGATTACTGAGGATCAAAAATATCAGTCTAGAGACTTAAGTGCACCTGATCAAGGCCACGGTCTTCACAATTACTTGCTATGCATCAGAGAGCTGGACAGTGACTAAGGATGACATAAGATGAATTAATGCCTTTGAGTTGTGGTGCTGGAGAAGAGTAGTCAACATACCATGGAATAAAGAAGTCTGTCCTGGAGAGGATGAAACCAGGCTGCTCCTTGTAGGCAAGGATTTTGAAGCTCCATCTCACATACTTTGGGAATGTGGGCAGGAGGGACCAGTCCTAGAAGAAGGACATCATGCTTAGAAGGGTGGAGGGACAGAACCAGAGAGAAAGACCCCAGATGAGATGATTGACACAATAACTGAGATAATGAAGGTAGGTGTGTTAGAGTCAGTGAGACTGTTTCAGGATAGGGCAGACTTCAGAGCTATTGTATACAGGGCAGGTAACATAACAATGGCATATAACAATAAACAGTTACAAAGAAAATACTATAAAAGTAAAAAAATATTTCCCCCAGAATAAAATAACCCAAAACAAAACCAACACCACAGTTGTTATTGTTAGGTGCAGTCAAATTAAGTACTACCCACAGTGGCCCTATGGACAATCTGAACCCTGCCCTATTCTGTGCCATTCTCACACTTCCTGACACACTATAGACCATTGTGGCAGTCACTGTGTCAGTCTACCTGGCAGAGGGTCCCCTTCTCCTTCATTGACCCTCCACCTTTCCCAGCATCATTTTCCTCTCCAAGGAATAGCCCTTCCTAGCAACATGCCTTAAGTATGTAAGACGAAGCCTCATCATCTTTGCCTCTAAACAACACTCTGGCTGTGCCTTTCCAAGGCATATTTGTTTATTCTTTTGGAAGTCTGGGGTGTTCAGCACTCTTTTCCAACACTACATCTCATAGGCATCACAAAACATCAGTTTATTTTCTGCATCCTTATTCATTGTCCAGACTTGCAAAATAACAGTGGTTATCAGAGACTAAGAGGCAGAAAATGTGAAAATTCTATTATAGTATACCGTCTGTGCGTTGCTGTACAGAGGTAACTCGTGGTTGCTGTGATGCTGAAGCCTGTGACAGTGATGTGCCAATCGTGGTAATGGGCACCCATGGTGGACAGTGTTGGCTGGAGCTTCA
>NW_006400011.1:3687500-3697416 GCF_000299155.1 Elephantulus edwardii
GGGTCGCTATGAGTCGTCTACGACTCGACGGCATTAAACAACAAACAGCATTCATTGTCCAGCTTTCTTTTCTTGACTTATTGCTGTGGCTAGGGCTTCCAGTACAATATTGAAGGTGAATAGTGATACAAGTCTTCCTTGTTTGGTTCTCATTCACAAGGGTAATGCCTTCATTCACTCTCCATTGAAACAAATGTTGGCTGTTAGGTTAGTATGTATGTTTTTAATTATGTTGAGGAATTACCATTCTATTCTTGCTTTGTTTATATCAAGAGATGATTGAATTTTGTCAAATACTCTTTCTATAGCTACGAGATGACCATGTGGTTCTTTTTCTGTTTTATTTGTATGGTCGATTGTACTGATTGCTTTTGTCTTGAACCATCCTTACACATCTATTATTAATTGCTCTTGATGATGATGTAATTTTGTGTATGACATTGGATTCTATTGGTTAGGGTTTAGTTGAGAATTTTTGCATCTATGTTCATTATATTCCTCTCTAATTTTCCTTTTCAGTAGGCCTGGCTTTGTTATTGGAATAATGTTTGCTTTATAGAATGAATTTGAGAGTATTCTGTTCTTTTCTACATTGAATTGCTGTCAGATATTTTGTTAATGTTTGGCAGAATTCAACCATGTAGCCATCTGGGCCAGGATTTTTTGTTTGGGGGAATTTTTCTTAATGAGCAGTTCAACTTTTTCTTGTATTATGCGTGTGTTCACATTTTCTGCTTTTGTGTTGTTCATTTAGGTAGGCAGTATATTTCGTAAAAGATTTCCCATTTCCTGTAAACTTTAAAATTAAGAGAAGAAAGCTTAGTCGTCCATCCACTCCTGTTTCTGTGGTGGTGTCAGATGCAGTTGAGTTAGGTCAGACTCTTTCTTGAAGACCTTATACATAACAGAACAAAATGTAAGAATAATTTTGCACTTTTCCCCATAATCATTGGTATTTTTTTAGCCCTCTTTGGGGCTATTGGCTCAATTCATCTCATTGAGCATTTAATTTTTTATTAGCCATTTAATTTACCAAAATATGGCATCTTTTTCTAGTTCTTGGTCTTTCCTGATTACTTGTCCAAAGAACACTGAAGATTCACTTTCTCTAGATTCAATGTCTCTAATGAGTCAAAAATGGACAAAATTTGTCCTCTTCAGCTCATTAATGCCTAAAATCTTCACATCTCTCATTTTCTTTCTAGTGATTCCCAGTTTTTCTTGATTCTTACCTTGACTGACATCTACTCATACTGCCTAGAAAATTGCTTGCACAGAGCGGAGGCTTACTCCTAATCTCTGTTAAACAGATCAACAGAAAGACTGACCTTTACCCCTTTTCCTTTTCCATTGCTGTTGAAAAAAAAAACAAAACCACCAGTCAGATTAGAAGATATAAATATGGGGGAAGTAGTTATGAAGCTGATTCTTTAACCTGAGATCAACCACTGACTAGGGACACGAGAGATAAGAACAAGTCAGGGGTGAACACATGACATTCAGGGTTTATGCTTCCTCCTCCAAGGTGAGCTTAGCCTCCAGGCTACCCGCTATCTCTGATTTTACAATTGAAAGAAGAGCAACAGGACACACAGAAGGGAAATTTTTAAGGTTCTTTAGTCAGGGAGCTTTGGTAGCCTAACGGTAAGAAGCTACACTGCAGTCCCAAAGGCATTTGGTTCGAGGCCACCAGCTGCTTCATGGAGGACAATCCATGTTTGAGTCCACTCAGAGGTAACTTGGAAGAAAGACTTGGTGATCTACTTCAGAAAAATCAACCACTGAACATCCTATAGAACACTGTTCTATTTTGACACATGAGTCAGAGGTGATTTTTTTCCCAATTAATAATTTATTCATTGCTCATACCTTTTTACAGAAAACCAGAATAACATAAATGACAATTATATACATGGATCTTACCTAAAGGAATATACAAGTATCAAATTGGTTTTATCTATAGAAAGAGACAATACAGAACTCATTATCAGCTGTCTAAACAAGCACTGAGGCTGATTGTGGAACAGAACATTAATTACTCATATGCAATTTAAATTGCAGCTATTAGGCAACTATTCTTTTTTTTTTTTCAATGTAGTAAACATAATTTATCCAGTTTTTCTCAGCCTTACCCCCACCCCAATGTCAGCCTCATTCTATAATAGTGGTACCATATAATATTTGTCTCTTTGTGACTGAGATTTTTTTACTCAGCATAATGTCTTCCAGGGTCACCCATTTTGAATAATATTGCATGAGTTCCTTGTTTTTCAATGCAGCATAGTATTCCATTGTGTGAATATACCACAGCTTCTCTATCCATTCCTTTGTTGATGGGTACTTAGATTGTTTCCAGCTCCTTGCTATTGTGAATAAAGCCGCAATAAACATGGGTGTGCATATATCTGCTTGGATGTCATTTATGGTCTTTATAGGGTATATTCCCAGTATGGAATTGCTGGGTCAAATGGTATTTCTATTTGCAACTTTTTGAGAAAGCACCAAACCGCTTTCCACAGTGGTTGCACCATTTTACACTCCCACCAACAGTGAATAAGGGCTCCAGTCTCTCCACAACCTTGCCAACATTTCTTGCTTGCTGTTCTGTTAAATTTTGCTGGTCTTACTGGGGTGAGATGATATCTCATAGTTGTCTTGATTTGCATCTCTCTTAGAGCTAGGGATTTTGAACATTTCTTCATGTGCTTGTTGGCCTCTGAATATCTTCTTTGGTGAAGTGTCTGTTCATATCCTGTGCCCATTTTTCTATTGGAGTATTTACCCTTATCTTGTGGTGCTCAAGTATTTTATAAATTCTAGATATAAGTCCCTTATCTGACATGCCATTACCAAAGACTTTTTCCCAGTCTGTGGCTTCCCTTTTTACCCTGTTGGAGAAGCTTTTGGACGTGCATAGGGATCCCATTCATCTATTTTATCTTCTCCTGGTTCTAAATTTTTCAGGATACTTGGAAGACTCTTTATGTTGTGGATTAGGACCACTAAAGTTCTTCCAAACTTTTCTTGAATGAAGTTTACAGTCCTTGGTTTTAGTCCTAGCTCCATTATCCACCTTGAGTTGGTTTTTGTATATGGAGTGAGGTGTGGATCTTGTTTAATTTTTCTGCAGATAGTTTTCCAGTTTTGCCAACACCATTTGTTTAAAAGTCTGTCCTTTCCCCACCTAACTGATTTCATCTCCTTGTCAAATATCAGTCGACCATAAATAGATGGACAGATTTCCGGATTCTCAATTCTATTCCATTGATCTATGTGTCTGTCATTGTACCAGTACCATGCTGTTTTAACTACCACGGCAGTGTAGTAGGATTTGAAATCAGGGAGTGAAATGCCTCCTACCTTTTTTCTGTTTTTAAGGAGGGCTTTGTTTATTCAGGGCTTCTTTCCATTCCAAATGAAGCTGGAGATTGCCTTTTCCATCTTGTTGAAGAATGGGATTGGTATTTGTATTGGGATTGCATTGAACGTGTATATTGCCTTTGGTAGTATTGCCATTTTCACAACATTGAGTCTTCCTAACCAGGAGCAAGGAATATTCTTCCACTTCTCCAGGTCTCTTTTTGTTTCTTGTAGTAATGTTTTGTAATTTTCTTTGAATAGATGCTTTGTGCTTCTAGTTATATTTACTCCCAAATATTTTATCTTGTGATTAGCTATTGTGAAGGGTATTGTTTGTCTTAGCTCCTGCTCTGTATTCTCTTTGTCACTGTAGAGAAATCCAACTGATTTTTGTATGTTGATCTTGTATCCTGCTACTTTGCTGAATTGGTCAACTATGTCCAATAGTTTTTTTGCTGAGTCTTTAGGGTTTTCTAAGTATACTATCATGTCATCTGCATAGAGGGATAATTTCACCTCCTCTTTGCCAATTTGTATGCCTTTTATGTCTTTTTCTTGTCTAATTATTATCGCCAAGACTTCCAATACAATATTGAATAAGAGAGGAGATAACAGACATCCTTGCCTAGTTCCTGTTCTTAAAGGGAATGTCTTTAATCTCTCTCCATTGAGAACAATGTTGGCTCTTGGGTTTTCATAAATACTTTTAATTATATTGAAGAAATTCCCCTCTAGTCCTATTTTGTTGAGTGTTTTAATCAGGAACGGGTGTTGGATTTTGTCAAAAGACTTTTCTGCATCAGTTGATAGGATCATGTGGTTCTTGTTCTTTGCTTTGTTGAGTCAGAGGTGATTTAATGGCCACTGGTTTACTATGTGCTTGTGAGTGTGCTGAGGATTTTTAAATGGCAAGACAAAGTACAGTGATTCTTAAAGTAAGTTCAAATTTGTTTATTAGCCAGACAAGCATCATTAGCCAAGAAAGTAATTGAGTAGATTTCTGATGGGAAAGATTGAAAAGTTTCCATCTTCTAAAAATCGGAGGATGCTGGTATGTGGTGGTCTTTCCTAGACAGTGTAGAATAAATTCACAGCCCATCCACAGTTGGTTAAAACTCTTGTTATCATCCATTGTAGGGAAAAGCTAGTTGACGATGGCCCAGCACAATGAGGTGGCTTGAAGTCTATGATTTTCTATCCGTTTTGGATGGTTAATACTAACCATAATGAAGCATACCATTCAGTTTTGTTGCTAGAATTAAAAACTTTGTCTTTAATAATCTTGAAACATTTTATTTGAATTTTCCTCACTTTGTATTCATTCCCTCAAAAACTCAAGCTCATTGATGTTGAGTCAGAACCCACTCATAGCTGACCCCCACTGTGGGTTTTCAAAGGCTATAAATTGCAAGAGATGGGTTGACCATCTGTCTCCCTCAGAGCAGCTGGTGGATTCCAACCACCAGCCTTGGGGTTGGCAATGGAATGTCTTACCAACTAGGCCACAATGGCTCCCTTCTGCGTTCATAATGCCTAGAAATGTTCATGACACCTAGTACGTGCTTAGTCCTAAATCTCTGCTAAATATATAAGTGAAAAAGTAAGACTTACATGAGTCTGGGTAGAATTATAGTTTTCTTTGCCTGGTTAAGTCATTCACAAAAAAAATAGTGTTTTAAATGTAAAGCCAGGATTTGAACTTGGGCCTCTGACTGTGGAACAAATACCATTGGACATTATGTTCAGGAGTTTCTTTATACAGAACTAGAAGTGACATTAGGATCTTTGTTCTTGGAAGTATCTGATGACATAGATCCATATTAAAGCCTTGTTTTGTGTGGTCGAGTCACAGTTGCCAGGATTTAGTACATGGACCCTCAACTCAGGAAAACGTACAGCTCCCAAATTGTTGTTGGTGGTGTCATAGATCCAGTCCTGACTCACAGTGACCTTATGTGCAACAGAATGAAACAATATTGGGTTCTGCCCCATTCCACAATTATTGTGTTTGAACCAGTGTTCAGCCTCTACATCAATCTATTTCTTCAACAGCAAGTCTTTCAAGTACAACTAGCTTTCAACAAGCAAGGTTATGTCATCTGCATAGATCAGTTTATCAATGATCTTCTTATCCTGAATCCACATTCTTCTTCATGTAGTCCAGCTTCTTGAACTTTATCCTCAGCACATGGATTAAATGACTTTATTGAAAGGATACAGACCTGATGTATACCTCTTCTGATTTTGAACTGCTTTGTTCATTTGAAAGGGAACTCTGGTGGCCTAGTGGGTGAGAAGTTTTGCTGCTAACCCAAAAACAGGCAATTTGAATCCACCAAGTGCTGTGAGGGAAAAATATTAACAGTCTCCTCCTGTTTGTTTTACAACCTCTGAAAACTCACTGAAGAGTCAACTATGAGTCAGGCATGACTTCACAACAATGAGTTTGTTAATGATATATCTGAGTTGAAAGGTATAATTGATTTACCCAAGGCCACACAGATTTGGGCTGATGTGGGAGTAAAATCCAAGCCTTTCTGGTCAAAAGGTCCATGCTTATTAATGCTGTTGTTGAGTTGATGTCAACTATGACAAGCACATGTGTACAGATTAAAATAGCTCTATAGGATTTTCAAGGTTTCAGAAACAGGTCACCATGTCTGTTTTTCCCAAAGTGCATCTGGTTGAGTTTGAACAGCTGACTTTTTGGCTAATAATGAGTGCTTCACCATTTACACTACATAAGAATACAAAAGTCTAGCTCAGATTTTGGACTGACTGGACTTCAATCTGGGCTACTGAGGAATGAAGGGGTCCATTAAAGTCATGATGTTGGACTAAGCTTAGAAAATGGGTCCTTCAACAAATGATTGTTGAAAAAAAAGGTTAAAGAAGTAAATGGAGACACCAAAGGAAATGAGACACTGAATGGACAGGATTGAATTCAAAGCTTAAGGGTGTTTTGTGCAGAGACCAAGAGAAAATTTTGTCTGATAAGAATTGCTGCCTTTACCATTCTTTTTCATCCAACTGTTTATAGCTTTGTAAGATGATTCTGATAATTACCTGTCATATGAAAAAATGAGCAGTACAAGCTATTCATCCAAAATGGTACCACTGTCTGGACAAAGCCCTCTTCCGAAATAGGCAGCAAGTCTGGGCATTACTACATGGGTAAAGAGAATTACTTAGTTCGGACCTCAATTAACTCACCTCTTCTCTTTCAAATAGGGGCATCTTTTTATTTATTTATTTATTTTATACTTATTTACTTATAGAGTTCATATACATTGTTTTTCACATTGATCTTTCCCCATTCCTTTACCCACGCACCCCTCCTCCCATCAAACTCTGTGACCCGATGATTAAGCTTCCCCCCTCACATGTCCATCATCACCCCAGCTAAGGATTTGTTTCATGCCCAGATTTGTCTGTTTCATGCATCACAGAGTGATTATATGGAATGACTCTGAACTTACTGTGACTAACCTGCATTTTGAGATGAAACGTATGACTGTTCCAGCCCAAGGCAGCATCCTCCAGGCCTCGGAGAGGCATCATCTTCCTCCGTGGAGGGGCTGCTATATTTGGGAACGTGGGTAAGATGCTTCCCTGTGGCTTTGTAAACAACAACAGCAGCAATGGCAAAACTGGCTGCTTCCCCACCTGACTCCATCGTAACTATTATGAAATTCAATTCCTTAATTCCTTTTTTGCAATAGAGTCCATCCAAGTTGTGAAATGTTCTCTAAAAGGCAAAGCTCAGATGAGGTTCTGTTCAGATGTCTAAGCAAAAGCCCCTAAGTACAAAATAGGTGTAAATTTTGACATGATAATTCAACCAAGATATCTCTGGCTCATTTCTATCCATTTGACAACCATTTCTTTGATGTCAGTGGTTTTTAAGGCACTGTGCTGGGTGTGGTGCATTAGATTGAGCAAAAAGATTAAATGCATTGATTGTATTTTGTTTTCCAGAAGTTTACCATAGGCTATGTGGTTATTTGTCCACTAAGTATGATGTGCTTTTGCTGATTGGGTAAGTAAGAAAGAGAGGGTGCATGGGTGAACTGGTAATGGCAAAGGCTGCTTGCGATGTGGGTATGGGCTCTTGTCTTCTAGTCTGAGTCTTGTGCTGAGATGAATTGACCCTTGAGCCTAGCAGTAGACTGCAGCAGTAGATCAAATCACTAGGAAAAGGAGAAAATGAGGAAAGAAGGTCTCCACTAATCTAAAGAAGGAAGAGGAAAGAGTGGAGATTTTCCTGGCCATGTATTACAAAGTCATGGAGACATAAGCAACGTGAGAGCAGGTAGGTCAAGTTAGCCCCAACTTAGAATGAGTCTAGTACAATAGATTTAGACCCTGCCCAATCTTGTGCCATCCTCTTTGCTCAAGTGTTGCATGAACAAAATAATGGGCTCCTAAATAAACCCAAGAGGTGATAGGCATAGGGGACAGGAGTGAAAGGAATAAAGAAAGAAAATAAAAGTAGGATGCAGTAAGTACTGCTTCTGGTTTGTCAAGAATATGGGCTCCAGTGGCAAGAAGTTGCACTGCAATCCCAAAGGTGTGCAGTTCTAATCCACCAGATGATCTCTTCTGGAGAAGGAAGGACAAACTCCTCCTGTACTGGTCAGATCTGATTTGACAGTACACACAACAACAATAAAATAAAAAAAAAAATTAAAAAGAATATGAGCTCCAACTGAAGACATGCACTAGATATAGCCAAAAGGAAGCAGAGGCCAGTTAGGGACACAAGATTCCAAGCAGGATGTTGTTATTGTTCTGTGCCATTGAGTTGCCTGTTACTCAAGCAAACTGAAGCTGTTAACAATCTCAATCCAGTTTTTAGGAGGAGACTGGGGCATCTGAGTGGACTTCCACCAAGAAGAAGGGCTGACTAAATGTTTTCTGACACTTCTTGACCCAATAATTCCTTTGTTTTGCAGACGAAGTCTCCAGTGTCCTTTTGAGTTATAAGATTTGTGTATGCAAGCATTAGAGGTAAAGATGAATATTGGTTGTGGTAGTGGTGTTATATGCCATCAAGTTGACTGCGACTCATAGAGACCCTATGTACAACAGCCCTAAACCCTATTTTATTCTGTACCAATCTTATCGTCTCTGACACACCTACCCCCATTACCCCAGTCACTGAATCAATCCATCTCATAAACGGTCTTTCTCTCCTGAGTTGTCCCTCCACCCTCCCAAGCATGACGTCCCTCTCCAAGGACTGGTCTCTCCCTGCAACATGTCCAAAGTATGTCAGACAAAGCTTCAGAATCCTTGCCTCCAAGGAACAGCCTGGTTTAACCCTCCCTCGGATGAACCTGTTCATTCTCTTAGCTGTCCATGGTATATTCAATACTCTTCTCCAACACCACAGCTCAATGACATCAATTCTCTGTCTATGATCTATAGTCATTGTCCAGGTCTCTGATTCATAGCAAGTGACTGCAAATACCATGACCTGTATCAGGTACTCCTTAGTCTCCAGACTGACATCATTGCCCTTCAGTACTATGGTCTCTGTCAGCAGAGTTACCCAACATAATACGTCTTTAATTTCCTGGTTGCTGATGCCAAGAGTGTTGATTGTGGAGCCATGCAAACTAAAGCTGTTTACAATCTCAATCTCTTCACCATCCCTCATGATGCTGCCAATCAGGCCAGTGGTGAGAATCTTTGTTTTCTTGATACTGAGAAAGACAAATGAGAAGTCGTATTTTCTAATACACCAAACCCCAACTTGTTAATTCCAACTTATGGCCGCTTCATATGTAACAGAGTAGAACTGCTTCAAAGGGATATCTTGACTGTAATTTCTATGGAGAGAGATCTCTAGGCTTTTCTCTTGTGTTGCCTGCCATTGAGTAGGTTTGAATGCTCACCCCTTAAGTGCAAGCCATTTGTGCTACCAAGGGGATGGTGGTACAGGGATTTCCCTTTGCATTTTCTTGCTTCTTCCACCAAGGCGGTCTTTCAGAAAGACAGAGGCAGCTGAACAAACAGAGGTGATTCCTTGCATTTCTATTATTGAGGATAGTGATTAGAGATAACCCTATGTGAGTTCAACAGAAAAGCTAGCAATGATAGGATAATGATAACTCTCTATGTAGAGGAATAAATTACAGTGGCTAGAAAGAAATTAATGGAAATAACATACATAAAGAGGAAGAACATCTTTTGGGAGTAAGCTTTAGCGAAATATTCGTATTATTGTTGTTGTTAGGTGCCATCGACTCTAATACTATACATAGTGATCCTATGAACAACATATTTGAAGAAGTTAGGAAAATGTTAACTGTGAGTGGGCTGTAAGAAGTGAAATTAAGGAGGGCGACGCAGTGCGAGGGTGATGCAGCGTGAGGGCGACGCAGCGCAAGGGCGAGGCCACCAGACAGGGAACGCCACTGCCGGACTGGGGAGCGCTGCCGCCAGACGGGGGAGCGCCGCGAGAGGGACCCGGAAGAGACCTGGGAAGAACGGCAGCCAGCCACCTACCGTGGAGCTCCAGAGGAGCGAAGACTGTGAGACCCCAGAGGAA
>NW_006400011.1:3704195-3710169 GCF_000299155.1 Elephantulus edwardii
TACTGCCAAAGGGGCCCTTCAGAGTAGTGAGAGAAGATCTTCACCCTGAAACCCACAGCGTCCCTTTTCAGCAGGAAGTAGCTAAGAGAATACGCCATCCCCTTTCCCTTTTGAATCAGGGTGAAGTCTCTCTCAGGGAGGAGTGATAGGGAATGGCAAAGGATACAAGGAGATTCATCAGAACCGACTTTGACAAGCACTGTGGCAATTGGACAATTAAAACAGACATTCGAATGGCAGGGAAGAAGAACAAACTCGGGAGGAGGGTGGAGAGAATGGTGCGGCAATGAAGGAGTGAAAGCCCAGAATCCCTGTGAATGTTCATTGAAACGAATAGAATTTAATAATAATAATTAAAAAACAATGAAAAAAAAAGAAGTGAAATTAAGAGGTGGTTGCTATGCCATCACTAAGTATGTTGACTGTAGTAGTTTGTTAGAAAACAATAAACTTGTCCTTGAAGTCAGATTGTAGTTGAATTGGAGTTAAATTGATTGAGTTTGATTTTGATCCCAATATGTCTGTTATTTACTAGTTGGCTGAATGTAGACAATTTAATTCATTAAATATTTCCTCTATATACTCATCTATAAAAATCTGTAAGAGTGTTTCTGGACTGGGAACTCTCTCTATTTAATAATCACGATTGCTTTGGCTACTGGAACACCAGAGAGACAGAAGTTGAAGAATCGAAGGAGATGCTAGTGTAAGATGGTTTCAAAGAAATAAATGTGAAGATTTCATGTTATCTAGGGATATTTTCCAATTCTACTGCCTCTTGGTTCTGGTGGCCTAGTCAGGAAGGAATTGTGCTGCTAAGTCGATGGTGGCATCTTTCTGGTGGTTTTAATCACCACTGTTGCCCATCTCCTACATATAATATAATTAAAGGAGCAGACAAAACTCACATCCATGTTACACTTGTCTCAGCAACATGTTCTCATCCACTCAGTGATTGTTTCTTGAGTACTTATCCTCAAGTAAGATGTATTGTTATAGCCACTGTAACAATGGGCTTGAGCATCAGAGAGATTGTGAAGATACAGGATAAGGCAAGTTCTGATCTGTTGTTTAGAGAGGTGCTACAAGTTAGTTGACGCAGCAGCAACTGACACAAAGTCGTTTGTGCTGTATACTAGGGATAACATTAAAATAATCTAACAAACCTCATTTCTGTCTAGTTTGAACAGAGTCATAGCTAACCTTCCACTGGATTTTTTGGAGGCTGTAAATTGTGTAGGAAGAGATTTCCCATCTTTTCCCCTCAGAGTTGATGATGAATTTGAATCACTAGAGAGGTACCACCTTTGAGTTAGCAGCACAACTCCTTAATTATTATGCCGCCAGAGCTCCCCGGAGGTTAGCACAGTGAAAGATGTAGACATGGTTCTCTGCTCCTACTGAAACTGTAATCTCGATGCTGAGATAGAAAATAAAGAGAAGTATTCCAAAATTTAGGAGACGGCAAGTATATGTGAAGGGAGAAGAAATAATTTGGAAAGGATAGTGAGGCTAATTGTATGACTTAGATTTAATCAATGTAATAAAACTATACATTTAAATTGTTGAATAGATGTATATTTTGTTCCCTCAGATTTCGAAGGTTGTAGATGTTTAAAGGAAGAAATATCTCTTTTTTTCTTCTGTGAAATGTCTGCCCACAGATGGTACTTACAGAAGCCCAGGGAGTAGAGAGAGTGTTGAGAAAAAGAAAAGACTGATTGTGAAGTTCAAAGTTTGGAATGAAATTGAGGATAGAAGGGGAAAAGAAACAAAAAAAGCAAAAGGAGAGGAGGAGAAGAACTGGGACTTCATGCCTCGTGTTAGTGCATTTTGGAGGAACATTCTTCTAAGTTGTACAGCAATCGTCTTCCAATTTGTTGTACTGAGGTAGTCTGGGTCTGCTGTGAAGCTGAACTTTGTGCCATTGGTGGATCAAGTGCTATAACAGCTGCCATGGTAGATAGTGTTTGGTGGAGCTCCAAGTTTAAGACAGGTTTGGAAACAGAAGTGGCATCCACTTCCTAACCACATGCCTCTGGAAACTCTATGAACTTGGAGAAATGGCAATAGTTATAGAAAGGCTTTAGGCTTTTTGTTCACAGGATTGCTATGAGTCATGCTCTACTTCACAGCAATCAAAAACAACAATGGATGTTTTAATATAATAAGAAAATAATCCACATCTCTCTCAAGAAAGCCATAATTGTGAAAAATGTAGATCCGAGTAAGATGAAGTTGTTCACAGTTTCAATCTTTTCTCCATCTATTATGATGGAGAATGGTTGAGTGGTAACAATATTTGTTGTCTTGAGCTTGAGATGCAATCCATAATGAAGGTTTTAGTCTTTGATCTTCTGCAACAAGTGCTTCAAGTTCTCCTCACTCTCAAATAAGCAACATGGTGTCATCTGCATAATGCAGGTTATTGATGGGTCTTCCTCTGATCTTGATGCATCATTCTTCAGAGTTCAGCTTCTTGAATAATTTGCTGAGCATACAATTAAAAACTACTAGTTTAGAGTAAAGAGCAAAATCAGAGTCCTTTCATTATTACTAGAGAAATGTAGACCCTATTTGTGCACAAGCAACCAATGGGGAACATAGTTTCCCAGTATTCCCTTAAATCTTCCATCTTCAATTTGAGTGAGCAGCACAAGGCATCCTATTAGTGATCTGTCCTCTTTACACACCTCAGTAGAAATGGCCATGATAGTTGATGTTGTGAGGATGGCACAAATCATGAAAATATCTTCTATAATGCCTGATCCATGAAAGAAAGTTAATGGGTTTTCCTCTCTTTCAGTGTAGCAGGAAGATGGTTCAAAGGACTGGAGGTGGTGGTGAGAGTATTGGGGAGAAAAGGCAATCATATTTATGATTTGCCTTTGATTCTTCCCCAGATACCAGAGAGCTTCTGAACATAGGTCCCCAGCCATATATAATGATTGCCTCAATGCTTCCATCATCTTCTTGAAAACATCAAAGTCCGACAGAGTGGATCCGTCTTGGGTGGTTATTTGTGGAAACAGCGTTGGTGGAGGCGTGGTGCCTTCAATTTGCCAAAGTCTGATGAGCATTACTTGCTCTATATTAGAAAGTTGTGAAATGACTAAGGATGATAGAAGGAGAATTGATGCCTCTGAGTTGTGGTGCTGGAGAAGAGCATTGACTATACCATGGACTGCTAGAAGAATCAACAGGTTCTTCCTGGAGAGGATGAAACCAGGTTGCTCCTTGGTTGGTCATGTTAGAGAGGGTGGAGAGAAAGAGCAAGAGAAGAAGACCCTGGATGAGGTGGATTGACTCATTGAGTAGGGTAATCCATATAAAAGAGATGATGAGGTTGACACAGGATAGAGCAGAGTTCAGAGGTGTTGTACATATGGTTGCTACAAGTCACAAGTGACTCAATAACACTTAACGACACCAATGAGCATGCCACACCTGCCCAAGATACAAGCTCAGGTCTTCCTCTACTCATGTTTCCAGTTAATCAACCTCCATCTGCCTTTCCAGCAACAGAAGAAAAATGTGCTATTTCTCACCCTGAACATGCTCCTTCACAGTATCTGTTATTACTTCAATGTCCTTCGCTCTTTGAGTGACAGTATTTTGAATGATGACCCTTATCTCTAGACAATGGGCAAAAGTAAGAAAATGGTTGAACCCCGAGGACATACCTGAATAGTTAAAGACGAGAAACTGCTCTTTCAAGGAACCTGTAATTTTTAGGAAGGAAGTCTATTTAGCCAGGAAAGAGCTCTTTTAGAACACTCATGTATTGTTGCTAATGATGCCATTTGCCAGCTCCTCAAGATATGTCTTATGAGCTGTGAAGATAATATGAGAAGACACCTTGCTATATAAAGAGTCTGGAGGGCCAAGGAGAGGGAGTACCAGGGATCTGGAATGTATTGAAGATGGATTTCATGGAGCTGTAAATATTTTTGGTGTTTATGGCTTTCTTTCCCATGTGCTGAGAAGAGTGTGGATATTATTGTCAGTTTCATAAAAGTTTTAGGAATGTTTCTCCCTTTGCCAGAGTAAAGAATAGACATCCTATTATATGATGTGAAGTGCTTTTCTCCCAATCTGGTTAGAGTCTGTCAAATGGACAGTTGATGGTGGTGTAAGCTGAAGCCAATAGGCCTCTCCATTTTGCAATACTAGTTTACAACCATCATGAATATAAAGGAAGGATTTCTATTTAGTAACGAATAATAAAGCCCTAGTTTTCAAACTGTGGTCCGTGGACCAGAAACATTAGTATAACCTATCAGCCTGTTAGAATGACTGAATCTCTGGCCTTACCCAGACAGAAACAGAACTCATCTTAATAGGATTCACAGTTGATTCACAATCAGCCGTGAATCAAACAATCATATGATCTACTACACCAGGAATGTAAGTTGAAAAGGAACAGTTCTGTCTAACTCACAATGACCATATGAATACAACGAAAGGAAATACTGCATAGGCTTGCCCATCCTTACAATTGTTGCTTTGTTTGAACCTATCAATGTGTCAATTCATTTCATTAAAAGTATTCCTCCCCCTCACTTATTCTTTTCATTTATCCATATTGATTTCATGTTTACACTCTTTTTTATCTTCATTTACCTTCTTCATTTATTTCTATAGCCTTCAATATGGATTACATCATTACATCTCAACATTAAGAAAATGGAAATTGGAGGGCAGGGGCGGGGTAGGGGGGATTGTATACCAACGAAGAAGTTTATCTTTTGCTTTTCAAAAAGAGGACCGAACCGGGGGGGGGGGGGGGGAAAAGAAAAAAGTACAACAATGAATGAATGGAAATCCAAAATCTCTGTAAATGCTCATTAAAGTTAATAAAATAAAATTTTAAAAAAGAAAATGAAAATCCTCACCGCTGAACCAATAGACAACATCACAATAGATGGAGAAAAGATTGAAGTTGCCAGCTATTTTCATCTTACTTAGATCTACAATCAACACCCTTGACTGCTGTCAAGGACCTCTCCAAAGAATAAAGACGTTAGTTTGAAGACAAAAATGTGCCAGAGCCAAGCCATGATCTGTTCAATTACTCACTATGCATCTGAAAGTTAAACAATGACTAAGGATGACAGGAGAAGAATTGATGTGTTATGTATGGTGTTAGAGAAGAGTACTGAGTATCTCATGAACTGCCAGAAGAATAAACAAGCATGTCTTGGAAAAAGTGCAACTATCCTTGGAAGCAAGGATGGTGAAACTTCATCTTAGATACATTAGGTATGTTGTTTAGCGATGCCTGTCCTTGGAGAAGGACATCATGTTTGGAAAGGTGGAGGGTCAGCGTGGGAGAGGAAGACTCTTAACAAGATGGATTGACACAATTACTGTTGCAATGTTGATGTTGCGTACCATCGAGTCAGAACCGACCCATAGCTGACCTTCAGGTGGATTTTCAGAGGCAGTTAATTGTATGGGAGGAGATTTCCCATCCTTTCCCCACAGATCAGCTGGTGGATTTGAACCCTATGCCTTTGGGATTTTCAGCTTCTTGCCCCTAGGCCATACCAATGGGCTCAGGTATATCAGAGATATTGAGGATGGCACAGGATAAGACCAAGTTAAGAGTTCTTTTTATAGAGTTGTTATGAGTTACAGTTGACTCAAGGGCACATAACCACCACCCAGAGAACAGAGAAAGACATTGCAGTTAAGCACGGGTACATAATGACTCCACTGACTTTGAGCAAGTTAAATACCTGTTATAAGCTTTAATTTCTTCATCTCTAAAAGTGGGTGAATAATGCCCTTTATTTAGATTACTTAGCTTTTTTTTTTTTAACCAGCTGCTGAAGGATGATAGACCTAGAGAAAAGTGCACACAAATCTTAAGTGTGTAGCTGTATGGGTTTTCAATTCAAAAGTCAATCTCATTCAGACGGGTAGCCATATCTCAGCTTTTTTTTAAAGATAATTTGTATTTTTAAAATTT
>NW_006400011.1:3710369-3736582 GCF_000299155.1 Elephantulus edwardii
GCAGCCTTCGTTCTGGACTCCTTTCTTGACAATAATACCTAATCAGATATCCCTTTTAAACAGTTTTCTCACATCTCAGCTTTTAAACAACAGGGTGTGCGTAATCCACCAGGAACTTCTTTCTTGCTCTTTTCCAGGCATTAGGCTATATGTTTAGATTATTTTGCCTGGTTTTGGTCTTTATAAATTAAATGATAAATGCAGGCATTTATGTTTGACCCCTTTAATAAAACATTGCATCTGTGAGAGTCATCCAAAGTTTGGTGGGTTTTTTTTAACTATTTCTTTTCTGGTTGTGGGCCATTAAATCAGAACCAACTAGCACAGGAGAAAGTTCTCCCTCCTTCTCCAGCAGAGCACCTGGTGATCTGAACTGAATCCAAAGTTTTATCTATAGTTCTTTATTTTCATTGTTCTTTAGTATCCTAATGTGTGAATAAATGATTATTGACTCTACTCTATTTTTTTTTTTTTTACTCTACTCTTGATGGACATATAAATGGTTTCTGGTTTTGTTTGTCATGAATTGTTGTTAAGTGCCATAGAGTTTGACTCTGACCAGTGTTATTATTATTGTTTTATGACTATGACTACTTGGCATGATATGAACAATAAATCAAACCTTGCTCTTCTTGTACCATCCTCACAGTCTTTGCAATAATCAAGCCTGTTGTTGCAGTCACTGTGTCAGTCTATCTCATTGAGAGTCTTTCTCTCTGGTTTTCCAAGCATAATATTTTATTCCAAGGACTGCAACTTCCTAACAAGGTGTTCAAAGTTGCCTTGAAGAAGAAACCTGGTTGCAGATATGTTTGTTCTTTTGGAAATCCATGCTATCTTAAATGCTTTTTACCAACATCACAATTCAAAGGCATCAATTATTTTTTGGTCGTCCTTATTCCCTGTTCAAATTCCACACACATATTAAGCAACTGAAAATACCACCATGGCAGGGGGGAATAGCTGTAAAGTTTCACTAATAATTGGGATGTGGAGTGTATGAATTATAAATCTAGGAAACCTGGAAATTATAAAAAATGAAACGGAACACATAGATATTGACATCCGGTTAGAGTGTCAGCTATGTGTTGATTCTGGCTTAGTGGCAATGACTGAGTAATTATTATTCTCCTTGATAGATTGATTCAGCCAAAATCGAGTTTTTTTAGGTGTAAAGACAAGATCTGATGCTGGCAATCTGCCTCCAATAAGCATGCCAAACTGCCTCCTTAGAGCAAACAAGAAGCAAAATTGTTTTTGGACAGATTTGATGACAGGAATCTATGTTAAAGTTCTTTCCTATGCATTTGGGTCACAGATGACATTGGCCAGTCCTGGCATTTTCAACCAGTTCACCAGGTGCCATGGAGTGAATTAAAGCACATAATGATCCTACATAGAATAGAATGAAGTATTTCAAGGTCCTGCATGACCCTTGTGACTGCACAATTATTATTGTGCTTAGATCTATTGTTGCAAACACTGTTTTTATCCAGTCTCTTCATGCATAGCATTCTAAGTCCTCTTAGCTAATAGCAAGCAAAGTTACCTCCTTCACAGATTTTTAATGAGTCTTCGGCCCTTCCTGATGCTTTGTTCTTTATATAAGTCATGTGGCAAATTATTTCCTTAGTGTATTGATTGAATGAGTATGGTGGAAAGATATACAGCCTTACCACACACATCTTTTCTAATTTTAAATCACTTTGCTAATGAAATAACAGGATGAAAATAGTAATTGCTTTATCCCCAATCACATAGCTTTAGGCAGAAGTGAGAGTTGAATACAGGTCTTCCAGGACCCAAACCTTTGCTTTTTGATGTTATTGTTAGCTCCCGTTGGATTGATTCCAATTTGTGACTATGTGTGGAATGTAGGCTGGTGCCATGGGATTCTCAAGGCTTTCAGACACAAATAGCTTGTCTTCACAGGTATCTCTGTCTTGGTTCAGACAACCTTTCAGCTACCAGTGAAGTATTTACTTGTTTATACAATAAAACATTTCCAGAACCCCCACTAGGATGCATATAAGTCTCAGTTAGAGAGTAAGTTGGTTGCGTGACTTGGCTCTGGACAGCTTGTGGAGTGATGGATCTGTGAAAGTTACATGATAGTCCTCTGCTTAGAAAACAGTACTTTATGTAGGTGTTTGTCAAATCAATGCATGAAGAAATTAATGCAGACACCAAAGGAAAATGGGCACTGAAAGGACAGAGATGAGTTAAGGGGTCAAATAGAATCAAGAGTAAATGGGCCAAATGTATTTTGTGCAGAGGCCAAGGGGAAAAGTTATCATCTAAAGAACATTTGCTACCTTATCTCTCCCCGCCATCCAATTGCTCAGAGCTTTATGAGAAGTTGCTGATGATCACCTGCCATATGGGAAAACCGTCATGGATTACATATGGTGTATCCCAGATGGCACCTCTCTCTTGGCAACATGCTCAAGTGAATTGGCAGCAAATCTAGGAGTATCAAGTAGGGGAAAATAATCACATCATCTTAAAACCCATTAGCTCCTCTGCTCTCCCTTCCTTCCATTCAAACAGGAGCATCTTTTTAGAGAAGTTGGAGATTCACTCCATTCCAAGAGCTATTAGTTTTGTGCATGACAGAAGTATAATATGGAAAGACCCCGAACTTGTAGCAACTAGCCCACATCTTGGGAAGATACCCTGTGAGGTTGTTTCAGCCCAAGGCAGCATCCGTGAGCCTCCACTGAGGTATCATCTACTATCGTGGAGAGGGTGAGGCATTGGGGATCATGGGTAAGATGCTTCTTGTGCTTTTATAAAGAAAGGGCCTCGCTTATAAGTTCCTGACATAGTATAAGCATCCAATAATTATCTGTCAGATAGCTAAAGAAGTAAATAACTGAATAACAGCATCCTATAGTCTATTTTCTCAATCTTCCATTGAGTAATTTCCAGTTGCTGTTCAGTTGACTTTTGCTCATGGCCAACTGGCACAACTCAACCTAACACAATTCTACCCATGTCAGAGTTGAACTGTCCTCCACAGAGTTTTCATCAGCTGATTATTTTTTTTAATAGATCTCCAGGTATTTCTTTTACTATACTTTTGAGTGGACTTGAATCTACAACAGTATGATTATCAGGCAAGCACATTAACCTTTTGCACCACCTAGGAATTATTTGTTTAACATACAGCTGAGTTATTGATACTATAAGAATTTTATACCATGAAGTGCTAAGTAGTATAGACATTTATGCCACAGAAATAGAAATAGAAATCAATATATGAAAATTATGCACTTATATCATACAACTGAAATAATCCCAGTATTCTTCAAAGGATGAATGGTTAAACAAACTGTTGTACATCCAACCAAATATACTACTTAGCATAGAATGGAATCAAACGGTTGGGCTGAGGTTCCCGTGTTGCTGTGTGGGCTCGAGGCCTTGATTCCGGAACAGCAGCTACATGTGAAAGATGGGCAAGGAAGCCAAAGATGACAAAAAGCCAACAACTAAATTTGAACTTGAGTGAGAAACTGAACTTCGCTTTGAGTTGGAAGCATCTCAGTCGGTTCAGTTGGAGCTGCTGGCCGGTATGGCAGAAATATTTTGCACAGAATTGACCCCCCAAAAAGAAATTCACCTTTGATGCAGGTGCCAAGGTGGCCGTTTTTCCTTGTCATGGCTGTTCTGTGTGGCTGAGTGGCCTCACTGAAGTGGCTTATGCTTCCAAGGACACCCCAATGCTACTTGACCTCAACACTCACACAGTCTTGGAGCAGATGTGGAGGCAAGCGGAGAAGATCGAGTGCCCTGGGTGATGGCAGTGGGCCCCACTGATGTGGGCAAGTCCACTGTGTGCCTCTTACTGATCAACTATGCAGTGTGCTTGGGCACCCATCCCACTTACATGGAAATGGATGTGGCCAAGGTTCTGTGTCCATCCCTGGTACCCTCTACATTGAACGTCCAGCAGATGTTGAAGAGGGCTTCTCTATCCAGGCTCATCTGGTCTATCATCTAGGCTCCACAACTCCTGGCACCAACATCAAGCTTTATAATAAGATTGCATCTTGTCTGGCAGATGTGTCCCACCAGAGGTGTGAGGTGAGCCAAAGGACCTCTCTGAGTGGCTGCGTCATTTACACCTGTGGCTGGGTTAAGGGCTCTGGTTGCCAGGTTCTGGTGCATACAGCATCAGCTTTTGAGCTAGTTGTTGTTGTGGTTCTGGATCAAGAACTGCTGTACAGTGAATTGAAATGGGACTTACCTCACTTTGTATGGACTGTACTCCTTCCTAAATCATGGGGTGTAGTTGAGTGCTCCAAGGACTTTCGGTGAGAATGTAGGGATGAACACATCCGTGAGTATTTTTATGGATTCCGAGGCTGTTTCTACCCCCATACCTTCAATGTCAAGTTTTCAGATGTGAAAATCTACAAAGCTGGAGCACCCACTATTCCAGATTCCTGTTTGCCTCTGGGCATGTCTCAGGAGGACAATCAGCTTGAGCTCATACCTGTCACTCCAGGACGAGATATGGTGCATCATGTGCTGAGTGTTAGCCCTGCTGAGGGCTAGCCCTGCTGAGGGCATGGAAGAGAACCTATGAGAGACGAGCTTTGGCAGCTTATTGTGGTGACCAGTGCAGACCTGGAGCATCAAGTGTTTCCAGCCCCCCGCCCGCTGCCTAAGAACTTCCTTCTCGCCATGGATATCCAATTCATGGATCTTAAATAGAGATCTTTGGACCATCACCAAAAGGCAGACAGGCAGAGATATGAGACTGTTGTGGCCAGACTTTCTACCCTATCCTAGACAGAAAAAAGTCATAATGGTAACTCATAATAAAACTCATAGTGGTAACCTGACTAATCTTGAGCCAAAAAGAAAACCGTCACCTGAGATGCCAGTTTGAGTACTCCAAGACCATGGAAAGCCACATTTCTTTCACTGTGCTATTATTATGGGGACTAATTTTTATGAGGGATAATTGTTCTAAACTTGCTTTATAGTTGGAATACAGTGTTTGCTATTAATCCAAGGTGAAAGTGCAAATCGGGATGGCTCCAGTAAAGGTTGAACTTAGAGAAAAAGATATTTTCATAAATACTCTTGTCATATCACAGTAGTTAGTATAATTTTAAATGTTTTCTCCCCTAAGTGGTACAGTGCGGGATTGGAATGGTTTGTTAAAAATTTCTTAGAAGAAGGCCAGGAACCCACCTGTGAACACACAGGTGAGTGTTTAGATTCTTCCTTTGTGTTAAAATTTAGATGCTAAATTCCTGCTAGGTTTACTGTGGGGAATTTAAAGCTGGTGATGAAACTTCAGATGAGCTTTCAGATCATTTTCAAGAGCTGGCTCATTTGCACTTAATTCCAGCGATTTTTCTGGTTGTTTATTTGTTTAAAATTCCACTATTTGTCAGAGAATCATTTGAGCCTTTTGGCGGTAAGAAGCTGAGAACACTCATTATCTTTGGGTTCTTGGAAGAGATTGGTGTTCCTAGTTTGGACTGGGGTTATTTAACAAGTGTCATTCGAGTACCCGCTATTAGTCGGGAAGCATTCTGCATCAGTAATAAGAGACAGAGTTGTGTATGAGTTGTATATAGAACAAGTAAACCTAGAAGATAGTGCTGTAGCCATCCACAGCCATTGAGGCAGTGTTGATCCTAACACTGAGGGACGGAAGAATGGCTCTATCTAGTTTCCATCAACATTTTAGGGAAGCAGGCTGCTACATCTTTCTCCTGTAATGTAGTTGGTGGGTTTGAACCAAAGACCTTTGGATTAGCAGCTCAGTGCTTAATCTACTCTACCACTCAGGCTCCCAAGTGCTAAATAGAGACTTGGGTAATGAAGAGAATGACAGAAATGTTACTTTAGATTGAATGGCCTGGAAAGTACTTTCTCAGCTAAGACTTGAAATACTGTGCCAAGTTTGGAGCAAAAATTGCGTAGTGGAGCAGTCAGCCCTAGTGGTGCAATACTGTTAAGGGAAAAAAGGGCTTGATGTGTTTAGAAAAGAGAAAAAACGGGTGGGTTACAATGTAGTAAACCAAGCAGGAAGCGGTACATGATGTAAGGCTTTGGGGAAGCCAAGTGAAGAATTTGCTTTTTTTTTTTTTCCTTTTCCTGAGAGTAGTGGGGAAACCATAGGAGGTTGGAATGGTTATGAAGAGAAAAGATATTATCTAATTTACATTTTTAAAAGATTATTGAAGCTCCTACAGTGGATTATAGAGGCTAGAGCAGAAAGAGTGGAACATTTGCTTGTGGTCTTTATGTGGAAATTAAGTCAAGAACGGCAAATTAAAGAGGAGCAGTGTCAGTTTTCGTTTCATGCAATGTATGAAGTATGAATCTTGGAAAATCTGACCTTACCAAATTTGATTTGTGTTATTAGTGTTCAAGATGTCATTTATAGTTGGAGAAACGGCGGCTTCTGGGGAGAGCGGGGCTTCAGGCGGCAGAGGCGGCACAGAGGATGCGTTTATGACCTTCTACAGTGAGGTGAAGCAAATAGAAAAGAGAGATTCGGTTTTAACATCCAAAAATCAGATGGAGAGATTGACCCGTCCTGGTTCCTCCTACTTCAACTTGAACCCCTTTGAGGTTCTTCAGATAGATCCTGAAGTGACAGATGAGGAAATAAAAAAGAGATTTCGGCAGTTCTCTATCTTGGTGCATCCTGACAAACATCAAGATGATGCTGACCGAGCACAAAAGGCCTTTGGAGCTGTGGACAAAGCTTACAAGTTGCTACTGGATCCGGAACAAAAGAAGAGGGCCCTGGATGTAATTCAGGCAGGAAAAGAATACGTGGAACACACTGTAAAAGAGCGAAAAAAGCCATTAAAGGAGGAAGGGAAACCTACAAACGTGGAAGAAGATGATCCTGAGCTGTTCAAACAGGCAGTACACAAACAGACCATGAAGCTCTTTGCTGAACTGGAAATGAAAAGAGAAGAAAGAGAAGCCAAAGAGATGCATGAAAGGAAGCGACAAAGGGAAGAAGAGATTGAAGCCCGAGAAAAAGCCAAATAAGAGAGGGAGTGGCAGAAAAACTTTGAGGAAAGTCGAAATGGTTGTGTGGATAGCTGGCGAAATTTCCAAGCAAACACAAAAGGCAAGAAAGAGAAGAAAAATCGAACTTTCCTGAGACCACCAAAAGTAAAAATGGAGCAGCGTGAGTGACAGAACCTTCCTCCAACTGTCTCCCTCCGCTCCTGCTTTGAAGGACTCATTCTTTCTCCCACCTCTACCCCAACATAGAGTAGTATTTGCTTTTAGTCCATTTTGTTTCAATACAGTTTAATATCAAATCAGAGTAAATTTTTTTTTTTGTACATTGAAACAAGGGACTCTGTTTTAAAAAAGAAAAGACAGGTGCGTAGCGGAAGTGACGACAGGCGTCGCGGAAGTCCCTCCAGCCGCGGTGTTGGGCTGGGTGAGGAAGATAGACGCATTTGCAAACCCTGGAGCCAGATCCTCCCTGCCCGAGGTCGCTGCTTTGCAGAGGCCCTGGGGTAAAGCCACCGTCACCGTGTCTGACCAGCTTCAACTGAGGACTTAGGGGACAAGAAAAAAGGAGAATACATCAAACTCAAAGTCATTGGACAGGATAGCAGTGAGATTCACTTCAAGGTGAAAATGACAACACTTCTCAAGAAACTCAAAGAATCAGACTGTCAGAGACAGGGGGTTCCAACGAATTCACTCAGGTTTCTTTCTGAAGGTCAGAGAATTGCTGAATAATCACACTCGAGAAGAACTGGGAATGGAGGAAGAAGATGTGATTGAAGTTTATCAGAAACAAACAGGGAGTCATTCAACAGTTTAGATAATCTTTTCATTTTTTTTCTTTTCCCTTAATCCTTTTTTATTTTTAAAAATAGTTCTTTTGTAATGTGGTGTTCAAAACAATTGAAAACTGGCACCTATCTTTAAAACATCTGGTATTTTGAATTCTAGTGTTCATTATTCATTATTGTTTGTTTTAATTGTGCTGATTTTTGGTGAACAAACCTCCTCCCCCTTGATATTGCCGTCTCTTCTTAAAAATTACTTGTGTGCACAGAGAGGTCACCTTTTCAGGACTGTGCATTTTCAGGCTTGTGGGGTAAATAAGATCAACCAATGCAAGTGTTCATAGTGACTTTCCATTTGGCCCTGAAGTTCTAATACATGACTGTTTCACTCCTGGACTATGATTTTCAGTGGGAGATGGAAGTTTTTCAGAGAACTGAACTGTGGAAAAATGACCTTTCCTTACCTTGAAGCTGTTTATGTGAGGGTCTGGACCAAAAGAAGAGGAATATTAGATTGGAGTCATGATGACATATAGTGAGAGTAATAACTAACTCCAGAGATGGCTTCACTGAAGAGACATTAAAATTCTTGTCAGAAGATCCCAGAAAAATTATAAATTCCATTGGCAGTTAATTATTCATGCAGAAGTATATACATCAGAACACTCCTCTCTTTTGATTTTATTTGTATTTTTTGGCCTGGGATATGGGTTTTAAATGGACATTGTATCAGTTTCATTAAAATAAACAAAATATTTGTAAAAACCATAAAAAAAAAATAAAAGACCTTCCCCACTCCCCACCCTACAAGCAACCAGGATAGGAAGTTGCCACCTTGGTGCACCTTCTGTTCCCACAGCCTCTAACTTAATGTTTTGTACTTCACTGGAATGGTGATGGTTAGAAACTTTGTGTATAGTTTATGGAAATCATTCAATGAAACATGTCGCTTAAAAAAAAAAAAGACGTCATTTATACTTGGACAGCCTCAAAATTCAGGTGGCCTATATTCAAGGATATTTTTGGCTCCTTTTTTTCAGTTTGAACATGGATTTGCCCATAAGCAATTGGTGGTCTATTTTATATGGGTCAACTTTGGAACAGATTTCTTGTTAGAGGCCATTAAAACAAAAAAGAAAAGAAAAGTTTAGTATAAATGTCAGAGGGTTCTGAAACTTGGTCTTGACACAAAGTAGTTAAAAGAAATCAAAAGTTGGCTCACAATGACAAATTATTATTATAGTAAAATGTTAGAAAACCAAAAGGAAGAGCAAATGGGCATTTCTCAAGCTGAATGAGCTGAAGAAAAATTTGAAACGTGAGCATGAAATACTGAAGGATTCTGATGGTTCAGGAAGCCACAGAAGTTTGAAGGAATAGTGCTATTGTACCATAAAGTATTGCTCACTCACTGTTAAGCAATAAGCAAATAAACTTACTAACAGAATAAACTGTTTAGGAAGTAGCATATAATCAAGAACTAAGATATTGAAGGGAGAGGTTCAAGGTGCCATGAAAGCTTGGGCAAAAACTAGAGCAGGAATTGACGACATTGGCATGTTTCAACAAATGGATGTCACAATGCACTGCTCATTTGTCCATGCCAAGAGGTTTGAAAGAAGAAAGGAAAAAAAAGAGGTTTGAAAGCAGCCTAGTCGGCCACCTGGGAGAGACCCTTCCTTGTGCCTGCTCCAGAAAACGTGACCCAGTAGAATGGAAATTGCCAAACAAGATCACTGACAGCACCTGCAAGTAAAAAACTTTGCTGTGAAAAAGCAAAGATGAGATTATTTCAGTCTCCTGGACGTTTATTTCATATTGGGATTAAGAATGGGAAAGTATAATGTTCCTCTGGCAACAAATGGGCAGAAATCCCAAGATGCTCATGAGGCGCATACTAATTACAAACACCTGGTACATGCAGGTAGACTCTGAATGGGATTAAACAGCGAAAGTTGTTAAGTACCTAAATAACAGTTTTGGTACCTCAAACATTCACTGTTGTTGAGACTCTGATGCCTTTGCTACTTACTTTTCCTTTGGAATATATGATGTTGTTGGAGAGGAAAAAAAGATTTAACAATTCTCTCTTTTTCCAGGGTTGTTCATCAGTCTTCTTATTGATCCGCAGAATTTATTTCTTTGGGACACAGAGTTTGAGAACCTGGGTGGTATCACAGCAGCATCAGGTCCCAGATCAGCTTAAGTGTCCTGAAGGCCTGTGGGCCCACATCCTCACAGAAAGCATCCCTTTTCCCTGAGGCCATTCAGGATTATGTGCCAGGCAGGCTGACGTGTTCAGGGCCTCTCAGCCAGGAGCGTTGCTTTAAGGGTCACCCCTGATCTGTGCTGCACCTTGCCTTAGAGTTCTCTGCTAGGAGCACGATCCCCACACCACTGCACTCTTCGAGGAACCCTCCTGTGTCTTGGCCTTACAGAGGCATGACACCAGTTCCCACATAGCTCTGGCATTCCTAGGACTCTCCTTCTCTGGGCAGGCTTGCCGTGCTTCTGAGCACTTAAAGAAGTACAAAATCATGCTTGGTAGAAGGTCAGAGGAAGACCTTCAACCAAATGGATTGACAGACTTGTTACAACAGGTTCAAGCATAGAAACTATTGTGAAGATGGAACAGATCTGGGGATTGTTTAGTTCTGTTGTACATAGTGTTGCTTTGAGTCAAGGCCAAGTCAACAGTACTTAGTAACACTGTTAGTGGAAGCTGTTTATGGGTATTGTCTTCAGCAATAACCACTGGTAGATTTAGTTGCCATTCTTGCAGTTGCTGTCAATTTTTTAGTATCGTGGCTTCAGGGTTCCTTTAAATATGGTTTGAGTTACCAGAGGAGAATTGAATGTTGATTTGGAAGAATGGCTATCAGTGTTGAGTTTGTGGAATAAAGTCTTGGGATGGTATATAATCCTATTAAATGAGTTGTAAACTTGGGGAATGGCTCAGGGTAGCGTTCAGAGTGCTGTATGGGTCAGTATGAGTCACAGACAACTCAATAGCACATAACCACCACAAACGTGGGGAATCGGGACCATAGTCTTGGGGACGTCAAGGTCAGTTGGCACAATAGCCTACAGAGAAAATGTTCTGCATCTGTTAGAACAGCAAGGACAGTGTGGGGCTGGCCAGGCTTGACCTTTTTTAACTCTACAAGGGGGAACTGCACCATCATCGGCACCCACAAATCCAGTTCCTGTGAAGTCAGACATGACACCCATACTCCTGCACCATTTCCCCCTAATTCCAACTGCTCGACTGGGTGTGAAATCCATTGCAATGGCCACACAGATTTGTGATTATGGGGTTTATCAGGGATGTTAACAGAGGTTGGAAACAGGATAATTTCTTAGGATAGCTTCTAAAGCTTGCTCCCAGGCCCTGTGGCTTTAGGCCAGTTTACAAAGCTCTCTTAGTTCTGTAAATTAAGGTGTCTCCTTCATAGTCCTCCAGCAAGCTTGGCCAAAGGCCCCTGCTATTGTTCCTTGGAGTAGCAGTCCCAGGTCAGCTCTATCGCACATCGGGTCTCTGGTTCTCAGCTGCTTTCCTGTAGACCTTGATCTGAGTGGTGCTGGAATCTCCGGTCTAAGAGGACATGCGTGCTTCATTCTCTGTTGCTGTGTTCTTGTTAGTTTTCACATTCCATCTCTTTTGTGCCACTGAACCTGCTCAATTTAAACTTGGTGAAATGGCAAAACTAGCCAATTCTCTGTTGGGTTTCTGCCCAGCCAGGTGGCACAGACAAGGGTCTAGGAAAGCCATTTTGAGCAGCACTGCCACATTTTACTCTGTTGATCAGTGGTGGATCTTAAAAGCTCATGTGTAGCCATCTGAGGCGCAACTATTGGTCTCTTCCTCATCAGGAGCAGAGTCCAAAGGACAAACTTCATCCTCATGACCTGAAGACCAGAACTATATGGTACATGGTTAACACTAACCTTTCTGAAAGGGTTATACAAGGAGCTCCTGAATAGAGTGAGAGAAAGAAATGGGGCAAAATTAAAAATCATCCAAGAGACCAGGATTTCTGGCCAGAGAGAGAAAAGAAACCCCCAAGACTATGATCCTCAGTCTCCTTTCTGGCCTGAAACTGGACTAACCCGTACGTATGGTTCAACTGTCAGCCCAGCAATATAGAGGTTTATAAGTACCTCCCTGCCCCCGGAGGTACTCTCAGAGTAAAAGGTAGCATTTGTCTTAAAAGCAGAAATTTGGGAATGGGAAAACTGGAGGAAATGGGATGAGTGATGCTTCTTTGAGGGGGATTTCAACCTCTTAGGAAATGTGTGTGCACTCTTGAATCTAAAACGGTTTTGCTCTGTAAGCTTTCAAAGCAAAGTAAAAAAGTTGTTTTTAAAAAGAAAACCAATTTGTAATGTAACCTTTCATCAAAAATGTTTGAATTGTTGAATGGAAAACAAATCTGTAAACCTTCCCACAATTCACAATAAAAAGTTAACTATTAAAAAGACAAAAACAAAAAAAGAAAGAAAGGAATCAGAAAGGAATCAAAGACTAATGCACCTCAAAAAATGGATTCATCTTCAGGGAATTATGCTTTGTGTATGTGTCAGAACAAAGAAAAAACTCCTGGTACATATTTGTTGCATGAATTCTTTTTATGAAAGCAATTCTTCTAAAAAGGGAGACGTGGAACATGGCTTTAGGGGATACCAAATTAGGCAAACAACAAAGTAAATTTTCTTCCAACAAGGCTAATTATAGAGGTCTTCTATACATATACTGTAAAGCTGGAGGAAAAAAACCCAACTAGACTTAGCATTTGATTATCTTGGTATTTGGATATTTCAGCCTAGTGGGTAAGGAGCTGAGCGGCCAATCCAATGGCCAATTATTCAAATCTTCCAGTTGCTCCAAGGGAGAAAACTAGGAAATATTCTCTCATGTGACTTACAGCCTCTGAAAAAAAAATGCTGCAGGGTCTGCTATGGTTAGTTAGTTCTGATCTGATGGTCCATAACAACATTGCTGGCTGCATCAGAGTTCATTCAAGTTGTGAAATGTCCTCTTGAAGGAAAAAGCCCATATGAGTTTCTGCTCAGATGCTTTGCAGGAAGCTCATAGCTAGAAAAAAAGCATAGATGTGATATTTGGTGTGAAAATGTCACCATTATTTTGTCCATTTCCATCCATTTGACAAATATTTATTGAATGTCTGTGAAATGCCAGGCATTGTTTTGTTCCTAGAGTAACTGATTCAGTAAAACCAGATTGGATGTCTTGATTATTTTTTGTTGTTTTATGGATGTTTACCATAGGTTATGTGATACTTATCCAAGGAGTGTGATATTGTGCTTTTGTTGATTAAGAGAGATTGGGTTAGCAAGAGAGAGTACATGGGGTGAGCAACTGATGAGCAAAGCAGGAAGAGGCCTAGATTTTTAGGCTGCGTCTTGTGTTGAGTCATGAGTTGCCCTCTTGGACACTGGTGTCCACAAGAACAGACCAAATTACCAGGAAAAGGAAGCAATTGGGAAAGAATGGTTGAGCCATCTAGGAAAAAAAGAATCAAGAGGAAAGATTTTCCTGTTATTGTTCAATGCCATTGAGTCAACTTCTACTCTCAGTGACCCTTTGAACAATAGATCTGAACCTTGCCCTGTCTGTGCCATCTCAGCATCCGTGACATGCTCAAACCAATGTTGCAGTCACTTTGCCAGTCCATCTCACTGAGGGTTTTCCCATCTTTCTCTGACTTCTTCCTTACCCGCCATGATACGTTTTTCAATGACTGGCTCATCCTGAAAATATGCTCCAGTTATGTAAGGTGAGGTGAAGTTTCATCATCTTTGCTTAAAGGAAGAGGAGGTCAGTTAGGACCACAGAACTTCAAGTAGGACAGCCCTGTTTGGATGAGAGCCTAAGGTATCTGAGTGTGATTGCATCAGGATGGGGAAAGGCTAAGTGTTCTCACCACTTGGTCTGGTTCTCTCCTTTTTTCCAGAAGTATCCTTGTGTTCTCTTGGAATGACTGCCTCTTGGTCTGGGCTCCACATGAGCAGAATGAAATATTCTGGAATTTCCATTCCTCACAACAGTATACATTTCTTATTGTGATTCATGTAAAAAAGATACAAACCAACAACAACAACAATACGAACACAACACAGGTATTTGACTTTTTGGTATTCTTTGCTTTCAGCCAAGGCACATCTGATGTCAGAAATTATGACTCTCATTCTTTGTCTTCTCCTAAATCAATCTTGAATTTCTGGTAGTTTTCTGCTGTTGTATTGTTATAACTAATTTGGAATTCTCATCTACATACTATAACTTGTGGTTAGTATGATACTGTTGTTAGATACTATGATAGTGACCTCTGCCCATTTTGGCAATCACCACATCAATACACCTCATTGAGGGCAATTACTAAGTTCTTCATTCTGTTGTATTACTTTTCTTTGGAATGGGCACAAAATGGCTCTATTCTAGTTAATTGGCCAGGGTCTTCCAAATTTCTTGTATAGAGAAACAGGTACTTCCAACACTTCATCCATTTCTTAAAATATCTCAGTATATTATTAGTTCCTGGAACCTTGTTTTATGATAATATCTTCAGTGAAACTTTGATTCTTGATCATGTGCTACTTCTGGAAAAGGTTTGACAGATAATACTCATTCTTTATAATATAAAGACTCTGCTGATTTCTTACAATTTTAAAAATCTGTAACTAGTTGTGATGAGTTTTGGCCTTCTTGCAATTTCTTTTATTGCTCCCTGAGTCATTCAACATTTCTATCATGTTGTTGTTTTTATATCAAGTTGACTAGGATTTTATAGTGACCTTATTAGCAACAGCTTGGAACTCTCTTCTAATCTGCACTGTTCTCACGATCTTTGTTACTCCCATCATCCTATCAATCCATCTCACTGAGGCTTGTCCTCTCCTTCACTGATCCTTCACCTATCCAAGCATGATGTCTCTCTCCAACGACTGGTTCCTGAAAATAAGGCCAAAGTAAGCGAGAGAAGTTTCACTATCCTTGCCTCTGAGGAGCATTCTGATTGTACTTCCAACAAGACAAATTTATTTCTTCATTTGTCATTCTATGGCATAGTCAGGATTCTTCACTATTACCACAATCAATGGCATCAGTTCTTTGGTCTTCCTTATTTATTATCCAACTTTCAGATGCATAGGAAGGAATTGAAAAGAGCACAGCTTTTTGACCAGGCAACCTTCATGTACAAAGTGACATCCTTAGTCTTTAGAACTTTGGATAGATCCTTGACAGCAGACCTTCCCTGACAAACCTGCCTTTTGATTTCTTGATTGCTACTGCCATACGTTTTAATTGTAGATTCAAGTAAAATGAATTGTTTAAAACTCCAGTTTTTTTCTCCATCTATCATTATCATGGTCCAGTGGTGAGAATTTTTGTTTTCTTGGTGTTAATATGTAACCCATATTGAAGGCTGTGGTCTTTGATAGTCTGCTCCAAGACTCCTTCACTTTCTCCAAGCAAGATTGTGCTATCTGCATAACACAGACTATTGATGAATCTTTTTGCTACATTTTTCTTCATATACTCCAGCTTCTCAAATTATTTGTTCAGCATAGAGATTGAATAGGTATGGAGAAAGTACACAACTCTAATGCACACTTTCCAGATTTTTAACCATGTAGCTCCCTTGTTGTTTTGACAAGTACTTTTTGGTTTGTGTATAGGTTTCACATGAGCACAATCAGCTGTTCTGGGACTCCCATTTGTCTCAATGTTAGCAATAATATTATTCACACAGCTAATAAAATACAAGTATACATGGGTTTCTGATATTCTCTACTTTCAGCCAAGATCCCTTTGGTATCAGCAATGGCCTCCCTCCCACATGCCACAGCCTTTTCTGGATCTAGCTTGACTTTCTGACAGTTCCCTGTAAATGTACTGTTCCAAAACAGTTTTCAGCAAAATTTTTCCTCCATGTAATATTAATGGTATTGTTTGATCATTTCCACATTCTGTTGGATCTTCTTTTTTCCTTTTGGATCATCTTTCTTGGGAATAGGAGCAAATATTGATCTCTCCCTGTTGGTATAGTCAAAGAGCATGGCCCTGGTTGCACTTGTTTGATGAAATATGTCGCTGGGTATCCCATAAATTTCTGGGGCTTGGTTTTTTTTGCCACTGCCTTCAGAGTAGCTTGAACTTCTTCCAGAATTGTTGATTCTTGTTCATGTGTTACTTCCTGAAACAGTTCGGTGTTGACCAATTCTTTTTGTTAGTTATCTATATTACTATGCATCCTTTCCATTTTCCTTGCACGCCTCCTACAGTCAAGATTCTGCCCATAGGATACTTCAGTATTGCAACTTGAGGCTTGAATTTATTCTTCAGTTCTTTTAGCTTGATAAATGCAGAGCACATTCTTTCCTTTTCATTTTCTAACTCCAGCTCTGTACATGCTTTTTTACAATACTTTGCTTTGCATTTTGAATCTGCCTTTTGAAATCTGCTTATGTCTCTTTGGCATTTCCTCCATTTATTTTGGTCTCTCTCCATTCTAGAGCAAGCGTTAGCATCTCTTCTGACAGCTATTTTGGCATTTTCTTTATTTCCTGCCTTTTCAATGAATGACCTTTTGTTCTTTTCAAGGATGAAGTTAATGATATCATCCCACAACCCATCTGATCATCTTTAATCATTAGTGTTTAGTGCATCAAATCTGTTCTTCAGATGGTTTTCTAATTCAGTTGGGATACACTCAATGTTGTATTTGGTTTCTCAGGAACTTGTTTTCATTGCTTTCTCTTCAATTTGAAGTTGCATAGAAGTAGTTGATGATCTGTTCCATAGTCAGCCATTAGCCTGGTTTTGGCTCCTTCTCCATGGATTCTTTCCACAGGTGTAGTATATTTTCTTTTAAAAGAAAAGTATTTGCAATGAATAAATCACCAATTGTACAGAATTCAATATAGAATCTTATTTTTTTATTATTTTTTATACTGGTTACATACTAATTTCATTAAGTCCAATCTTATTTTTATTTCCAAGTTCAAATGTTTCAGCTATCGGTCAGTCCTTCTTTATTTCCAACCTTTACATACCAGCCACTGAATTTTTTTAATTATTATTAATTTTTGTGTGTGTGCCATCAAATCAGATCTGACTGGTACAGAAGGAGATTGCTCCTCCTTCTCCAGCAGAGCATCTGGTTTATTCGAACCACTCACCTCTGGGATTGCTGTGCAGCTTCTTGTCACTAACTAGGCCACCAGAGTTTGCCTAGCCACTAATTTTTATTAAGACATCTTGGTTGTATGTTTGCTCCTTTGCAGACTGCAAAAGTAGTTAGAACTTCTCAATTTCTTCATCTTTGGCTTTAGTGATTGGTACATAGGTTGTTTTTTAAAAAATGGCTTTCTTTTAGGCAGGGGTACAATTCTTTCTTCCTAAAAGTGGATACTGGAGGAGAAAACATACCAAAATCTTTTTTGTGGGGAGCTCTGGTGGCTTAGTGGCAAGAAGCTGCATTTGCAATCCCAGAGGTACACGGTTTGATTCCACCAGATGCTCTGTTGGAGAAGGCGGGGCAATCACCTTCTGTACCAGTCAGATCTGATTTGCTGGTACACATAAAAAATAAAAAAACTCTTATTATTATTTTATTATAGTTGTGACAATGATGTAATGCACTTTATAATGATACTTGGCCAACACAATACAGATTAAAGGGAAAGAAGGAAGGGCTCAGAATTTAATCTGACAGAAAAGGAGTTGACAAGCCAAGAGGCTGATTCTATCAAGGTCATTACAGATAAAAGCAAAAGCAAACATGGAAGAGATGTTTAGTTATATACACAGCCAACTAAGTTCAGGAAACTTAGCCAGAGGGGAAGAGTGAAATGGTGTGTACCAGAAGCCAAGTAGGTAAGTGACCAAATCCAGAAATCACAAAGTTGAGACCAAAACAAGATGCTCTTATAACAAGAGTTAAATCTGGATCCCAGTTAGACCAGGATTGGAGAAGGAAGTGATAGTAAAGTGGTTTGTAAGAAGGCATTAAGGAGGGACATCTATGTGTTAGAAGCAAAAGAAGAGCTTGAAGACAAATGGAGTTATGTCTGATGGCATGTCTCCTGTGCTCACAGACTGCTTAGGCCAAAGGTATTCTCAGTGGAACAACTGAGTTCATAAGTGTGGATGAGTAAACTGGTTCCTGACATGTTCACTTGAACTACTTGTTCTGTTCTCAGACCCAGTTAATGCCTACACTTCTCCGCCCATTGTTTGCACCTGCTGAAAGGCAGAACCCTGTTACCTGTTTCCTGTCAGTCAAAGAGCCAGAAACGCCAGTCAAAGAGCCAGTCCAAGGCCAGGAAGAGTTCATTAGAAGCCAAATTTACCAAAAGGAATCCTAATACTTAGCTGTCAGCAAAATGAACATGCCTAAGCCCAGGTAAACCATAGATACCTAGATATGGAAAGATTTATAGGCATTAAAGTGTGAATCAGGAAGGTAGAAGGCAGGATAAAAGATACACAGCTCCAGCCTTAAGCAAAAGACCTCTCAACACTATCGCTGTCTTTCTCAGTGACTTGTGGTTTTAACTCCATCCCTTCCTCTCAATGAGGAATACTCTTGTCTCTACCATCCAACATTCCAATTATCCTCTCTGTCTTTGGACACCCTGGGTGTGGAAAATGCTTAATATGTGCAGCTTCTAATTGAATCCTTGGCAATTTGCTACCTTGGGATGAAAACCTTGGGAAGAAAAGTCTTGTGAACTACATTCTAAAACCACTATATGGCACAGCTATACTCTGATCAGCTTAAACTTGACTCATAATTGGCTTCGCGCAGCTGGATTTTGGTCTCCATCTTAATTATGACGTGCTATCTTACTCATCATATGGTAAGTGTCATGTATATTTAGCTTAATGGCAGTAGATTTGGCCAGTATAATGTATTGTTTGATTTCTTGACGACTTCTTCCATGAGCATTGGTTGTGAATCCAAGTAAAAGAAAATCATTGACAACTTCAAACTTTCTCCATTCATGATGATGTTTTCTACTGGTTCAGATGTGGGAATTTTTTGTTTCTTATATTGAGATGTAATCCATGCTGAAGGTTAAAGGCTTTGACCTTTAGTCAATTCTTCAAGTCCTCTTCATTCTTTTCATGTAATGTATGTCTATGACAAATTGTTGATTGGTTTTCCTCCAATGCTTATAATCCGGTTTTCACACATTATTCACTGTGTTGGAGAAAGTGCAATCAGAATGCCCCTTATGGGTTAGGAGGATGATACTTTGTCTTATATAATTTGGACATGTTATCAGGAGGGACCAACCTCTAGAAAAGTACATCTTGCTTGAAACAGTACAGGGTCAATGAAAGTGAGGAAGACCTTCAGTGATGGACTGAAGGTCTTCCTCAGTGACCACAAGAATAATTTTAAGCCTTAAGAGATGTCATTTACAGAGAACAGCCTATTTGATACAGTGTATGAATTTTTTCATGAGTCTCTAACTTACTTGCTTACTCATTACTCTTGACAATTGACATTATATATAGTTGACAGTCCTTATAAATTTAGTTTTGATCTCAAGATTCCAGTTTAGTTTATATATATGCCTCTTATGCATTTCGTTCATCTTATTTTTCTTTTTAAACATCAGGATGGTATATTCTCAAATAACAAGGCAAACATCATTACACCAACCTCATGCTTTTCATATTTAAAAGCAATGAGGATTTTTGTCCAATTGCTCTTGTAATAATGTTCTCTCAGGACTTTTCAAGAACTGAACAATAGGAAATCATTACTGTAGGTGAGTTGAGAAAATGGAAACTAGAAGTGGTGTCCTCCATTCTATTGTGGGTGTGTGGTTGTTTGTAAAGCAATGAACTTAAAATTTATGTCAGATTGGAATAGAATTGGATTTCAAGGAAATTGAGTTAGAATGAAATTGGATTTGGATCCCAACTGTGTCTGCTACAGACCAGCGGACAGAATGTGGACAAATCGCTTAATTAAGTAAAGCTTGTGCTTTCACATCTGTAAAAATGGAACTAAAATTATTCTTGGACTTGGAACTCTCCCACACAGCAATCACAGGTCATTTGGGTACCAGCACAGCACAAAGTCAGAGACTAAAAAAAAAAAGAAATCCAAGAAGATTTGAACACACAGAGAGTTAATATATTTTTATGTCCAGATATTTTGTAAATGCAAGCTATACACATGGCTTTCGTCTGATGGTAGGCACAAGAATCAGGTAGATTATATCTGTGGAAGGGATCAATAGTTGGAGAAGTTCACAAAACAACTATAAGATATCATCTCACCCCAGTCAGAATAGCAAAACTTAACAGACCAGCAAGCAACAAATACTGGCAAAGTTGTGGAGAAACTGGAACACTTATTCACTGTTGGTAGAAGTGTAAAATGGTGCAACCACTGTGGAAGGCGGTATGGCGCTTTCTCAAAGGGTTGCAAATAGAGATGCCATTTGACTCAGCAATTCCACTACTGGGAATATACCCCAAAGAGACCATAATTGACATCCAAGCGGATATATGCACACCCATGTTTATCTTGGCTTTGTTCACAATAGCAAGGAGTTGGAAACAACCTAAGTGCCCATCAACAAACAAATGGATAGAGAAACTGTGATATATTCACACAATGTAATACTATGCTGCATTGAAAAACAAGGAACTCATGCAATATTATTCAAAATGGGTGACCCTGGAGGACATTATGCTGAGTGAAGTATCTCAGTCACAAAAGGACAGATACTGCATGGTGCCACTGTTGTAAAACAGGACTGACCTCAGGGTTGGGGGGGGAGACTGAGAAAGATGGGTTTAATAATGTATACTGCATTGAAACAGATGAGGAAGAAAATTGTTTTAAAGGGATATATGATTAGGTATTTTTGTCATGACGGGAGTCCAGAGCAAAGGCTGCATAGTGGAATGGACCTGGGGGAGGGATTGTAAAACATTGAAAGAATTTTTCTTTTACTTTTCCAAGAGGATAGTGTACTAGCAGGGAGGGTTGGGAGGGGAGAAAAGTGCAACCGTGAATGAATGGAAATCCAAAGTCTCTGTAAATTTTCTTTGAAATTAATAATTAATTTAAAAAACACACACCGCACAATAACCAAATACACATGGGTGTAAATAAAAAAAAATAGTTGGAGAAGTACAATATCAGCAATGAAAACAAGGCTTAGTGCTGATTGCGGAACAGACTGTCAACTATTCATATACAAGTTCAAATTAAAGCTAAAGAAGGTTGAATCAAATCCACAGGAATAAAAATTTTATCTTAAATCTATCTCACCTGAGTTAATAAACCAACTCAGGAACAGGTTTGATACCTTGAACACTAGTGAATGAAGACCAGATGAGCTATGGGAGGATATCAAGAATATCATCCATGAAGAATGTAAAAGGTCATTACAAAAATGCAGGAGGAAGAAAATACCAAAATGGATGTCAGAAGAGACTGTGAATATTGCACTAGAATGCCAAGAGGTCAAAACAAAGGGAAAAAATATCAAGAAGGTAAGGAGCTGATTACAAAATTTCAAAGGGGACCTTGGAGAGATAAAGCAAAGTATTACAATGAAGTGTGCAAGGGGCTAAAGTCAGAAAATAAAAAAAAAGATTGAGCTTTCTTAGCGTTTCTTAAGCTAAAGGAACTAAAGAAAAAAATTTAAACTGTGAGTTGCAATAGTGAAGGATGCTACAAGCAGAATATTGAATGATTCAGAAAGCATTAAAAAAGATGGAAGGAGTATACAGACTCACTGTTCCAAAAGAACTGGTTGACACAGAAAAATTTCAAGAGACAATAGTGATGAAGGAGGAAGTTAAGGATGCTCTGAAGGACATGTCAAAAAAATAAAGCCCCAGGAATTGAAGGAATACTAATTAACATATTTCTGCAAATAGATGCTGCCCGGGACATTCTCATCAGATTGTGCTAAGAAATCTGGAGGACAACTACCTGGCCAACTGAATGGAAGAGATCCAAATTTATTTCTGTTCCCCAAAAAGGTGATCTGCCAGAATGTGGAAATTCTCAAACTATATAACTAATATCACACACAAACAAAATCCTGCTTAAGATTTTCCCCAAACAACTGCAACAGTACGTTGACAGAGAACTACCAGAAATATAAGCTGGGTTTAGAAGAGGTCGTGGCACTAGGTACACTATTGTCAATGTCAGATAGATCTTGAGAGAAAGCAGAGTACCAGAGGAATATCTATCTGTGTTTCATTGACTGTGCAAAGACATTTGATTGTGTGTATCACAATAAATTGTGGCTAACTCAGAGAAGAATGAGAATCCTAGAACACTTGATTGTGTTCATGCCAACTCTATACTCGGACCAGGAGACAATTGTCAGAACAGAAGAAGGAAACACTGTATGGTTCAAAATCAGGAAAAGAGTACATCAAGGATGTGTCTTGTTTCCATGCCTTTTCAATCTATATGAAGAACAGATCATTCAGGAGACTGGGCTTTATGAGGAAAAATATGGCATAAAAATTGGAGGAAGACTCATCAACAACCTACATTTTGCAGATGACACAACCTTGTTTACTGAAACTGAGGAGGACTTAAAACACTTGCTCTAGAAGGTCAAGAACTGTAATCTTCAATATGGATTGAAGCTCAACATCAAGAAGACAAAGATTCTCACTACTTGACCAATTAGTAACATCATGATAGATGGAGGAGAGGTTAAGGTTGTTAACAGTTATAGCTTGCTCATCTCCACAGTCAACACTCTTGACACTGGCAGTCAGGAAATAAAAAGTTGAATTGCACTGGGAAAATCTACTGTCAGGGACTTCTTCAGATTACTGAGAAGCAACAATATCATTCTAGAGACTAAGGTGCACCTGATCTAGGCCATGGTATTTGCAATTACTTGCTATTCAATGACTAAGGCTGATGGAAAAATCAATGCCTTTGAGTTATGGTGCTGGAAAAGAGTCTTGAACAACCATGGATCACCAAGAAAACAAATAGATCTATCTTGGAGAAGACAAAACCAAGTTTCTCCTTGGAGTCTAGGCTTTTGAAGCTTCATCTCACATATTTTGGGTACTTGGCCAGTAGGGACCAGTCCTTGGAGAAAGATATTATGCTTGAAAGGGATACCCTGGCTGAGATAGATGGGAGTAGGTGTGTCAAAGTCAGTGAGACTGGCTCAGGATAGGGCAGGCTTCAGAGCTGTTGTACTAAGGGTCACTATTAGTCACAGGTGACTTGATGGCACACAACAACAACAACAATGACCTTCTTTCAGCTCCACTATTGCCCATATATTATAAGTAATATAACCAAAGGAACAGAAAGATGAAATTTCTGTATTACACTTATCGTAAGTCATGTGTTATCATTTATTTATCCATCCAGTGACTGTCTATTGAACTCCTGTGATGTATGCTAGACACTAGGGAATAGTATAATAGTACAAGGAATCTATATGGTTCTTTGCTTTGACTAAACATGTAATGTTATTGGGCAACAGAAAATAAACATGCCAATGAAAGTAATTTCGAAACCTAGGGAGCACTTAGTTTTTATTATGGAAGAAGGAACATTTCAGAAAAGGAGGGTGAAATGATGTACAGCTTGTAGGATTTAATCAATGCCACTCTGTGAAAATGTAAAAATTGTAGAGTGGTGTGTATTCAGTGTATGCTCTAAATAGAAAAAAAATTAATTGAAAAAGTAATTCCAGATTCTAAAGTTATCTAAAGTAAGGAGCAGAAAGCAGTGGTCAAGAGTAATAAAGGGAGTTAGTAAAGATGTCCTGAAAGTATAGCGTTTAATATCTCTGGATGGCTTAACTGTGAGTACTGACAGGGAAGCATAATAGATAGCACAGATTCTGGTAGAAGCAGTGGCATGTGATTTGCTGAGATATGGAAGCCTAGGAAAGAAGTCATTCTAGAAAAAAAGCATGTCAAGTGGGTAGTTGTATATTTGAATCTGAAGTCCAAAATAGAGTTCACCACAGAGGATATAAATTTGAGGATAGGCTGTTCAAAGCCAAAAACAAAGAAGCCTGCAATGTCAAATCCAATAGATGGCAATCCTCCATTGGGATTTCAAGGCTGTAAATCTTTACAGATTTTTTCTATCTTCCTCCTATGGAGTGATTGTCCAAACTTATAGCTCTGGGAGTGGAGACAGCATTGAGGAAGAGAAGACATTGACCTTGATGTCTGTCATTTGAGAGAAGATGGGGGGAAGGGGTTAAAAAGGAAGGAGAAGAGGGGAAAAAATGAACTCTTTTACATTCCATAGTTCACAACACTATAAGATATGGATCTTGACTTGAATCTTGGTGCTTGACTCTGTTGATGTTAAGTGCTGTAGAATGAGCTCAAACTCATACTGAACATATGTACAATCAAATGACACATGCCTGAACCGGGACTATCCCGAAATGGTTCTTTTCTAGAGTTCTTTGTTGAATAGTTGCTCAGCAGCAGTTACTTCTTTTGACTTCCTGACTGTCACTTTCTCCCTCTTATGATTAAGTTGGAATTGACTCATAGTTAACTCTCCAGTGGATTTTCAGAGATTGTAAATGGCAAGGGAGGAGATTGCCCATCCTTTCTCCCAAGGAGAAGCTGGTGAACTCGAACCACCTATCTTTAGTTTGGCAGCACAAGTTCTTACCACCAGAACCACAAGAGTTCCCCGCTGCTACCATAAGTTCATTATTTACCCAAGTAAAAGGAAATCCTTCACAACTTTAGTCTTTTTACTGTTTATCATGATTTTTGTTGTTGTTGTTGTTACATATCATCAAGTCAACTACACTTCACAGCAACAATATGAACAATGGCTCTGAACCTTTCCCTATCCATGCCATCCTCATCATTTCTGCTCTACTTGAGTCATGTTACAATCACTGTGTCAATTCATTTTATTGAAGGCTTTCCTTTCTTTCACTTACCCTTCCATTTTCCAAGCTTTATGTCCTTTCCCCAAGACCAGTTCCTCTTAACAACATGCCCAGTATATGAGTCAAAGCTTCACCATCTTTGCCTCCAAGAAGTACCCTGTTTGTGTTATTTCCAAAACACATTTGTTTGTCCTTTTGGTAGTCCATGACATACTCAGTACTTTTCTTCAACACCACAACTTAAAGGCATCAATTTTTCTGTCATCCTTAATCATTGCTCAACTTTCAGATATATTAAAATTAATTGAAAAGACCATGGTTTGAATCAGATGTACCTTAGTCTTCAAACTAACATCACTGCTCCTTAACATCTTGGAGAAGTCACTAACAGTTAATTTACCCAATGTAACACATCTTTTTATTTATTGACTGCTGATGCCAAGGGTGTTGATTGTGAATTCAGTCAAAATTAAGTCACTGACAACTTTAATCTTTTCTCCATCAGTCATGATGTTGCCCAGTGGTGAGGATTTTTATCTTCTTGTTGTTAAGATATAATCCATACTGAAGGTTGTAGTCTTTGATCTCCTGTCGTAAATCTTTCAAGTCTTTCTCACTTTCAACAAACAAGGTTGAGATGTCTGTATAATGTAGGCTATTGATGAGTCTTGTGCCTGTTTAATGTGTGTGTGTGTGTGTGTGTGTGTGTGTGGGAGAGAGAGAGAGAGAGAGAGAGAGATTTTTATAGAGGTGTAATTCATAGTGAAGGCTAAACTCCATCATCATTAGTGTTTCAAATTTTCTTCACTTTCAGATTTCTTATCTACATATCAGAAGTTCTTACCACCTCCAATTCTGATCTCTTAATGAATATTTAATAAGTTGTTCTCCAATCCTGATGTCTTAATATGGTATAGTTCCTATATTAAAAACATGAGACAAAGCTTCACCATCCTTGCTTCCAAGGTGTTCCCTGGTTAAACTTTTCCCAAAATATATTTGTTTGCTCTTTTGGAAATCAGTGGGAAATTCAGTTGAATTTAGAGATCATATAAAAACAACCCAAGTTTGTTGCAGGAAATAATACAAAGGTAAAATGAATTAAAAATAAATGGCTTCAAAGATAGAGCTAACTCAGAGTTTTAAATTTTGGTTCAAAATAGGCAGTCCTAGTTGAGGCACAGATGAATGAGAAAGAAAACAGATTTAGAATCTCTCATCAAATTTTCCATCTTCAAGCTAGGTGGCTAGCATTGTTGTTGTTGTTTGTTGTTGTTATGTGCCATTGAGTCACTTGCGACTCACAGCGACCCTAAATACAAGAGCTCTAAACGCCGTTTGCCAACCTCACCATTTCAAACACACTCATTCCCACCACTCCACTCATAGAATCGATTCATCTCATCGAGGGTCTTCCTCTCCTGCGACATCCCTCCAATCTCCCAAACATGCTGCCCCTCTCCAAGGACCAGTCCCTCCTTGCAACAT
>NW_006400011.1:3738152-3752425 GCF_000299155.1 Elephantulus edwardii
CACATTTCATTATAGTATCTTGCTTTGTCGTCCCAAACTGCCTTTTGAAATTTTCTGTTCAACTGTTTAATTTCTTCCTTCAACTTTGTGGCTAGCATAAGACATCCTAATTGTGATGTGTGACCTTTTTTCATCATGTTCATCCATAAATAATGTTTAAGTTTATAAACTTGCTAAGATTAAAGCAATCATAAAAGTGCCTGCTGAGATCCAAGATGGTGGCGGAGACAGAGACAATGTGGCGAGCTGCGGGAGCAGCAAACCACTTAAAACAGGGCCACTGTGGCCTTCTACAGACTTCGGCTTATTGATAATTGAACAGTTAAACAGTTGATGACTGGTCCTCAGTGAAGATTGAGGCTCAACAACAGGAATTCAATGATTCCCAAGGAGGAATGGCTCCCAACCCCCTCCTGCAGAGCCCGCTCTGTGCTGCACAGCCACTGCAGCTCCATGAGGCTTCCACAGCCAGAACCAATGGATTCCCTCACCAAGGATGGATGCTGGGCACCGGCCCTCCTCAAGACTGGTGCAGTGAAGCCACCACATTGTCACAAGGTGGACTTGTTCTGGAGAGAATACCTGGAGCCAGGATGGTGGTGGTGGGGGAAGCGGGTGCCCACCAGCCACCCACGCAGGAGAGGTCGCACGCCTGCCAGGCGCCTGCGTGGCGGGGGAGGAGGGGGGAAGGGGTGTGCCCCTGACGGCCGCCCACGCTGGTGGGGGGGGCGCTCCCCTGCTGGCTGCCTGCGTGGGAGGCAGGAGATGGGATGCATGCCCTGCCATCTGCAGGTTTGGGTTTCCTTGGACAGGCCAAAGAAGATGATCACCTATACAATGGATTGCTGAAAGTCACTGTGAGTCTGATGACCTTAACAGTGGCAGCACGCACAAGAGGACCGACATCCTAAAGGCACCACATATTTTGCTCTGTTGAATGCTTCTGCCAAAAGATGGTTAGACCTGGGGGGAGTCTGTTCACAATTCTCAGATTCCCTTTACCATATATAAAGGGGGAGGGCAGTGGCACCTACTTCAAAATATAGTATGACTGCTTATGGGGGGGGGTAAAAGTGGTGGTGCTGGAATTGGAGACACTATCCCTGACCACATAGTCTTCGGTCAGGCTAGGGGACCAGACTAGAGTAGGGACTATTGGAGGGGGAGTATACCAGCCAGCTCCTGGGGGGGGGTTGCCCTGCTCAGGATGGGCTGCCCTCGGCCCCCGGCTTGGGGCAAGCCATCGCGGCCCTCAGGGTGAGCTACTCAGTCCGCAGATTGTGCCATCTGACCCTTTGGTGGGGAAGGGGAAAAAAAAAAGAGAATGCCTAGGGTATCCAGAGAATGTTATCTAGGCCAGCTTCTGCCACCCTCTCCCCCAATAAACCTGAAAGAAACACCCTCAAAGCCCTTCTATCTGTAACTCAAAAGTTTGTTCTCTCTAGATTTTCTCCCTATCCTATAGGTAACCTTAACACTGAGCTTTACTCCAGAATTGACCCTGAACCCAGTGCCTGTGACAAAAAGGAAATACAACTGACAGCTAAGGAAGCAAAGGAGGACGGAACCTCTGGGTTCAACCAGCCATCCCCACTGGACCCACCTGGGAAAACTTTGCAGTCCAGAGGGAAGCAAATGACAGGAAAATAACTTCTAACAGAACAAGAAAGCAAGCAGCTTTAACCCAAGACCACCAGTAAGGTGATAACGTGTCCTCCCTTCCCCCCCTTTACATCTATGCCCCTGTTCAGCATGAAGAAGCCAGAAAGTCAGCATCCAGTTCCCAAATCAATAAGACAGTTGGTTTAATTACCATTAGAAAATGCTTGTCATTCCTCTGTAGCATCTGGTCCCACTGGATCCTCATAATTTCCTTCACCTGCTCCCCCCACCGACCAAGCTGTGCAGCTCTGCAACTGCATCCTGGCCCATCCTCACCCTTCTGCCCCCAACCCTCACCTTCTTTTACCCCCAATATGTTTTTTCAAATTAAAAAAAAAGTGCCTGCTATATCAATTCAAGGTGGATCAGAGACTCAGGGGTAAAGCCCAAACCCATAAAGATCATAAAAGAAAAAAAGAGACCAAGCTTAGAAGGTCTAGCCTGTGGTATAAAGAGGCTGACAAATCCAGCCAGAAATGCACAACCAGAAGAGGATAAAATTGACTAATAGCACCTACTAAAGATTAAATCTCTGTGCTCATCAAAACATTTTTCAAATAGGAGGAAAAGAAACCTTACTGACTGGGGAAAAACATTTGGCGATACCATTTCAGAGAAGGATCTGAAAGTTTACAAAAAACAAAAGTTTAGAATACTGCAGGGCCTCCACAAGAAAAATACCAATAACTCAACTTCAAAATGGGCAAAAGACATGGAAAGACTTTTCAAAGAGGGAAACATTCACATGACCAGCAAGCACATGAAAAAATGCCTAAAATCACTGGCAGTGAAAGAAATGCAAATCAAAACTGCAATGAGATTCCATCTCACCCCAGTAGTAGTGGAAAACTTTAGCAGGGCAGAAAGTAATAAATGTTGGAGAGGATGTGGAAAGGTTAGAACTCTCATACACTGTTAGTAGGATTGTAAAATGGTACAACCACTCTGGAAGGCTTTTTGGTGTTTCCTTAAAAAAAAAAACCTGAACGCAGAAATTCTGTATGACCCAGCTATCCCAACACTTGTAATATACCCCCAGAAAATTAGAACCTAGACACACACAGAGATTTGTACACCATAGAAGCATTATTCACTATTGTAAAAACATGAAAACAGCCCAAATGTCCAACCATAATCAATTGGATTAAGAAATTGTGATGCATTCACATGATGAGATTATTACATAGCACTCAGAAGCAACAATTATTGAAAAAAAAATACTACATAACTTGATAGTGGAAAGCATTATGCTGAGTGAACTAACTCAGTGCCATAAGGACAAATACTGCATAAGATCATTATTGTAAAAACAGAAGGGTACCTAGTAAAACATGTGTGGGGGTCCAAGGGATGAGGGGTGCAAGCAGAAGGGTGAGGGTGGACAGGGGGAAATCACAGCGTAATCCAATTTGATGGATGGAGAAAAGAGATAAAGGTAATGGGAAAGATCTGGCAATTACCTAAAAAGATGGGGTAATGGTGGCCATAATTCAATGAGAATTAAGTTTATAAAAATGCAATGTAAGGGAATGATTGTATGAAGAACAATGTGAATAAAGGAAAGGATGAAACACAATGTATACCAATTTTGTACGTAAACCAACATAAAGTTGTTGTTTTTTAAAATACTTGCTCAGTTTGGTGTTTCCTCAGAAAGCTGAACATAGAAATTTCATATGACCCACTGCTTAGAATATACTCCAAGAAAATGAGAACAGAGACACAAAAGAAGACTTGTCCACCAATGTTCATAGCAGCATTATTCACCATCACAAGAACATGGAAACAGCCCAAATGTCCAATCATAATAGAATGGATTGAGAAGTTATGGCACTTTCACACAATGGAATACTGAGCAGCGTGCAGGAGCAATGGTTTGGTAAATCACAGGAGAGCATTATGCTAAGTGAACTAAGTCCCATAAGGACAAATATGTATAAGACCATTATTGTAGAACGTGTATGAGAATCCAAAGGTGAAGGGTGGGAGCAGAGGGGTGAGAAAGGGTGGGGGTAGTGTGGTTAATCATAGAGTCACACAATTTGATGGGTGGAGGGAAGAGTGGATAAAGGAAATGGAGAAGATACTGGGTAAAAAACAATGTAGCGAGTTTTGTAAGTAAACCATATATAATAAAAATTTTATTTCCATTTTTTAAAAAGTGTCTGCTACTGTGACTGATCTACAGACAGAAGCCAACAAATTCCCCCTTTCAAGGCAGGATGCAAATATAGAAAACAACATCAAGGAGAAGAGAGATAGATTATTATGTTTATAATTGATCTTGATATTCCCACCTCCCCACCCCCTCCCCAACACCAGAAAGCACCCAAGCACAAGTTCCCTGTCATGTAGAACAATTGCAGAAGTGCTTCCATCACTTTCCTAAAGACACAGTGATGGATTCATCCCAAGTAGTTATTTTTAGAGACAACATGGGAGGCATGTTGGGAGCTTCAATTTGAGAAAAACTCATGAGCGTGTCACATCTGCCCAAGATCCAAGACCAAGTCTTCACCTCCCCATTTCTCCAGTTTCTCAACTTCCAATTTCCTTCTTAGCAACAGGGACACAACGTGTAATTTCTCTTACTGGACTTGATTCTTTACAGTGTGTGTATTACTGCAACATCCTCCTCTCTGTGACTGACAGTATTTTGAAAAGGCAACCATTTGTCTGTGGACATAAGGGCAAAGATAAGGAAATAGTTGAACCTCAAGTATATACCAGGAAATGTTCCGGACAGAAGCTATACTTTGAAGGAGCCTGGGATTTTTAGGAAGGAAGCATATCTATTGATCGAAGAGCTCCTTGTCTTAAAATATTCATGAATTATTGCTGATGATGAATCCTCTGCCAGCCCTGCAAATTGTGTCTTTTTTTATTTTTTATTTTTTTTTTTAGTTATAAAAATGATATTTCATCAGTGGTTCAGTACAGGTATTATTTTGAATGGTTGTAACATAGTATTTACATAGTTGTGCTAAATCCTATTTGGGGTTTTTTTGGATTTTTTGAGTGTTTTTTAAAATTTTTTTTTTATTTTAAGTTAGTTTATTTTTCATTTCAATGAACATCTACAGAGATTTTGGAATTCCATTCATTCATTGTTGCACCCTTCTCCCCGCACAAACCCCTCCCCCCACCCGAAATTGTGTCTTTTGAGCTGTGAGCATGGTTTGATGTCCTGCTGTATAAGAAGAGACTGGAGGACCAAGGGATACCAATGATCTGGCACCATACTAAAGGTGGCTTTCATGTAGCTATAAATACTTCTGGTTTAAAATGGATTTCTCTCTCATTTGCTGAGAAGATAATGGATGTTGCTGTCAGTTTCATAAAGTCTGTGACTATTTCTCCCTGGGCCCATGTAAAGACTAGAAGCTGTAGGTACATGATATAAGACACATTTCTCTAACTCTAATTAGAACCCGTCAGACAGACTATACAGCCAACAGGTCCGCACTTTCTGTAAGACTCTAGTTGACCACAATCCCCATGATAATGGAAAGATTTCTTGTTACTAGCTGGTGCTAGAGACATACTTTTCAAACTGTGGTCCTCACACCAGCAGTATTAGTGTCACCTGGGTGCTTGTTAGAAAAGCAGAATCTTAAGCCTTACCTAAATCTGAATCTACCACTAACAAGACTGATTAATAATTTGAGCAACATTCAGAGGAAAGAAAAGGGAGCCATAGTCAATCATAGTAAATTCTGACTTTACTGATGTAACTGTATGACTTTGAACAAATTAATTGCCTGCTATAATGCTTTTTTCATATTGTTGTTATGTGCCATCGAGTTGCCTGTGACCCGTAGTGACCCTATGTACAGTAGCTCTGAAGCCTGCCCTGTTCTGAGCCAGTTTCACTGCTTCCAACATACCAATCCCCATTGTCCCAGTTACTGTATCAACTAATCTCATCTGGGGTCTTCCTTTCCTGCTCTGTCTCTCCACCTTTCCAAGCATGATGTCCTTCTCCAAGGATGGGTCTCTCCTTGCCACATGTCCAAAGTATACAGAGCTTCAAAATCACTGCCTCCAAGGAGAAACTTGGTTTCACCCTCTCCTATACAGACCTATTTGTTTTCTTGACGGTCCATGGTATGTTCAAGACTCTTCTCCAGTACTACAACTCGAAGGCTTCAATTCTTCTGTTATCCTTAGTCATTGTCCAAGTCTCTGATGCATAGTAAGTAATCGCGAAGATCATGGCCTGGGTTAGGCACACCTTAGTCTGTAGATTAACATAGTTGCATTTCAGTACTCTGGAGAGGTCTCTGACAGCAGATATTCCCAATGCAATTAGTCTTTTGATTTCCTAACTGCTGGTGCCAACAGTGTTGGTTGTGGAGATGAGCAAGCTGTGATTGTTAATAACCTCAGTTTCTTTTCCATCTATCTTAGTGCTGCCAACTGGCCCAGTCATGAGAATCCTTGTCTTCTTGATGTCGAGCTTCAATCCATATTGAAGACTTACTCTTTTAAAAAATAGTTGCTGAAGTGTGACAAAGATAGAGAAGAGTACAGAATTTACAAACAAAAGTGTATAGTTGGAAATATTTTAATTCACAAATGAAACAAAGTGTTGTAGACACTCCCCAGATTTAAATTATTTTGCCTGATTCTGACTTTATAAAAATGAGTTAGTTATATGTGGTGCCATTTATACCCCTTTCCAACATTTACCTCAACATTTTCTTTGTGTGATTCATTCATATTGTTATATGTAGCTGTAGTTTGTTTATTGTTATTATTGTTATGTGCTGTCAAGTTGCCTGTGACTCATAGCGACCCTATATACAACAGCTCTAAACCCTGCTCTGTCCTGTGCCAATCTCACTGTCTCCGATACACCTAACCCCATTACCTCAGTCGCTGAATTAATCCATCTTGTAGAGGGTCTTCCCCTCCTGCACTTTCCCACCACACTCTCAAGCATGATGTCCTTCTCCAAGGACTGGTCCCTCCTTGCAACATGCCCAAAGTATGTCAGACAGAGCTTCAGAATTCTTGCTCCAAAGAGCAGTAGTTTGTTTATTGTCATTATTCTTTAGAATTAGGGAGTTCCAATGCTATACTTTTCTGGCTGTTTGAATCTACCAGCAAGCAGCCCTAGAGAAGAATGAAAAGCAGTCTCAAAAATTTGTTGTGTAAGAAACCCTATGGAGGGCCAATTGTGAGATGATTCAACGGCAATACATTTTTGAAAGAATAATCATTGATTCATCCATTCTATTTTTGATGACTCTAAATTGTTTCTGTTGTACATAGAAAGAAGAGTATTGAATATACCATGCACTGCCAAGAAAACAAACAGATTCATCCTGGAGAGGGTTAAAACAAGCTACTCCTTAGAGGCAAGGATTCTGGGGCTTCATCTGACATACTTTGGGCATGTTGCAAGGAGGGACAGGTCCTTGGAGAGGGACATCATGCTTGGGAGGGTGGAAGGACGGCGCAAGAGGGAAAGACCCTCTATGAGATGGATTGATTCAGTGACTGGGGTAATAGGGATAAGTGTGTCAGAGGCAGTGCGATTGGCACAGGATAGAGCAGGATTTAGGGCTGTTGTACATAGGGTCGCTATGAGTCGCAAATGACTCAACGGCACATAACAACATAACACAGCAACTAAATTGTTTCTAGTTTTTGGTTCTCATGAATAGTGATATGGAGGAGCTCTGGTGGCCTAGGGGCTGTACTACAATACTGAAAGCACATGGTTTGAAACCAGCTGCTTCACGGGAGAAGGGTGAATAATCTCCTCCCGTGCCATTTACTGCCTCACCACTCTTATAAAACAGGATGACATGGTGGTTGGGGAAAACTAAGAAAAGAGGGGATAAATAATAAACACTGCGCGGGAACAGATGAAGGTGAGTACTGTTTAAAAGGAATATATGATTAGGCATTACTTGTAGGATAACAATCCAGAATAAGAGGTTCATAACAAAATGGACTGGGGGAATATGGGGGGGGCAGGATTATGCAACAATGAATACATCCTTTTTTAAAAAAGTCAACGGGGGTGGTAGGGAGGAAAATGTACAGCAATGAATGAATGAAAATCCAACATTTCTGTAAATTTTTATTAAAACCACAATAAAATAAATAAAGAGAAAATCCACCTGAGGGCCATCTATGGGTCAGTTCCAATACACAACAATAAACATTCTTGTATATGTCTCTGCTGCAAATACATTCTCGAAATTCTTTGTTGAGTACTTATCTGGGAATGGAATTGCTTCATTAGAGGATTGTCCTGTGTTATGTTAGTGATACTCCAAATATTTTCCAAGTAAATTGTGCCAATTTCTACTCCATCTACCAATATGTGAGGATTTTTGTTGTGCAATACAGGTTGTAACACTTGGCTCTAGTGTCCTCATGGTAGGAACCTGTGTTGAAATCCCAAAGGCATACAATTCAAGGCCAAAAGCTATTCCACGGGAGAAGGATAAGCAATCTCCTCCTGAGAAATTAACTGCCTCTGAAAACCCTCTGGAGGGCTAGCTATGGGTTGGTTGCAACTCAATGGTACTCAACAACAACATGAATACATATATATTTTCCTTCTAGCAGGTAGGTACTAACATCACATTGTATTTTTACTTTGCATTTCCTAATTAATGAAGGTGAAATGTTTATTGAAATGTTTATTATGAAATGTTTATTGGCCTTTGGATGGATGTTTTCTTAGGTAAAGATTTCAAGTCATTTCCTTCTAAATTTTCTGTTTTTTTTTCCTTTGTAGAAATCATATAATTAACAAATTAACTAGGTAATTAGCAAAAATTATCAATTTTTGAAAAATGGAAATTAATATGTTGATGGAGAATAAAAAAGAATCAAAATATCATTTCTTAGAAAATTGGCAGATACTATTATTGAATTTCCTAGTCCACAAAATTAATATCCTGAAAACTGACATTTTCTATGTGTTTCAGCATTTTCTTTATTTCTCTCTCAGTATTGTCTTCTCTCTAAGACTTCATGGAAAGCTCTTACACTTAAAGCCCAGCTTTGGTTTTAATTTTGGAGACTGGGTGACTGCAGCTGGACTCTGTCAGTTGGATGCTCTTATTTTGGGTGAGGGTCATGTGCAGTGTTTGGTTGGTTTGTTTGGTGTTTTTATTTTGTTTTATTTTATGTAAGCTTCTTGTTTAGAGTTAAGAAGGCCCCATGGAAGACCTTTGTATTGAAAGCTGGGCTCCTAGCTCCACTTTAGAGACTGGGTGATTGCGGCTGGACTCTGTTAATTGGGCACTCTTAATTTGTTTGAGGATTGTGGGGAATGTTTGTTTGGTTTTTTTTTTGTTTGTTTGTTTTGTTTTTTAATTTAAGACTCTTGTTTAGAGTCAAAAAGACCTTGTAGAAGACCCTTGTATTTAAAAAGTCGGTTAGGCCCTCAGGCCTCGTGTTATTACATTTTGGAGGAACATTCTTTTAAGTTGTACAGTACTCTTCTATCAGTTTGGTGTACTGAGATAATCTGGATTTGCTGTGATGCTGAACATTGAGCCATTGGGGGTGTTGAGTGCCATAATGGCTGCCCACGTAGACAGTGTTTGGTGGAGCTCCTAGTTTAAGACAGATTTGGAAGCAAGAGTGGCATCCACTTCCTAAACCACATGCCTCTAGAAACACTATGAACTTGGAGAAACAATAGTTATAGAAAGGTTTCAGGCCTTTTTATAGGGTCTCTGTGAGTCATGCTTGACTCAATGGCAATCGACAACAACAATAACAGTAATGTTCTACAGTTGTTAGTATAGTAGTCTTGCATATATTTAATAACACTTCTTTGTAGGTATTTAAAGTTTAGTTCTTTTGATTTACTTTTTGCATTTGCAACAATAAAATGAAGTCATTTTGCTGTAAAATTGAACAAGTTTTGACAAAAGTAAAAATTGTATTTTATAGTCAACTCCTTACTCCATCCCCTGATCCTTGATAATCGGTCTTTTCTAGTATTGTTTAAAGTTATTTTATATGCAATTAAAGCTGAGATCTAGAAACATTATTGATTGTTATGTACTGACCTTCATTCTGTAGCTTTCTTAGTTTCATAGATTATTTCTACCAGCTTGTGTAACCGTGTTTCCAGATATTCTACATATAAAGTCATATACTCTGTAAATAATGACAAATTTATATCTTCATTTCTAGTTCTTAAGTAAATTTTCCTTTAATTATTGTGTTGGTTAATACCACTTGCACAATGGTCAGTATATGTGAAAACAGTGAGAATTTTTTTACCTTCTTGTTGATCTTCTTGATCTTGGATAAAAGCTTTTAGCCATTTCACCATTAATGTCTCCCAAGCTCTCATGGCCTAGTGTCAAGAAGCTGCACTGTAATCCCAAAGCCACGTGGTTCAAATACACCAGCTTCTGCTCCAGAGAAAGATGGGAAATCTCCTCTTGTGTGATTAACTGCCTCTGAAAAACCACTTGAGCATCAGCTATGGGTCTGTTCTGACTGGATGGTACACAGCAAAACAACATAGATAATTTTATTAAACTTAAGGAATATGTTTTATATTCCCAGTTTATTATGAGTTTTTATCACAAAACTGTTAAATCTCAGGTTATTTTTGAGGCTAAAATGAGAAAATTTGAGTAAAAAGCCTTGTCTATTGCAGATGCTTATTAAACATTAGTTTCCTTTTCTCTATTGTTGTTTCTATGTGCCATCAAGTCAACTACCATTTACAGTGACCCTATGTGCAATAGCATATGTCGAGGACAGACCTGGCAGTGGATAATCTTCTCTAGCACCACAACTCAAAAGGATTGATTCTTTTCAATCATTCTGAGTCATTGTCCAGCTCTCTGATGCATAGCAAGTAATTGTGAAGACAATGGCCTTAATTAAGGTGCATCTTAAGACTCTAGAATGATATCACTGCTCTCTTGAACTCTGGAGAAGTCTCTGACAGCAGACTTTACCAATGCAACCCATCTTTTGACTTTCTGACTGCTAGTGCCAAGAATGTTGATTGTGGATCTGAGCAAGATGAAATTGTTAATAATCTCAATCTCTTCTTCATCTACCATGGTAGTGCCAGTTGGCCTAGTGGTGAGAATCCCTGTCTTGTTGTTGAGGTGGAATTCATGTTGAAGATGGCAATCCTTGACCTTCTATAACAAATGTTTCAGGTCATCCTTGGTTATGTTCTGTTACACATGAAATTGCTGTGAATTGTGTCATGAAAAGACCATAATAATAATTAATTTAGAAATCTTGTTAGTATTAAAAAGAGAAGGGAAATGAAGGCTCTCTTCCATTGTGTTCATTATTATTTCATTTTGTAAGACAAAATTAAAGTCACCTAATGTTTTCCACTTTTATTCTCTTAGGAAGTTCTAGTGGCTTAGATGTAGATTTGGGCTGCCAATCCAAAGGCACAAGGTTTGAATTCACTAGCCCTTCTGTGCAAGAAAACTGGAAAATCTCCTCCCATGCTGTTTACAGCCTCTGAGAATGAGACAGTCAACAATAAGTCATTTCTGATGTGATGCCATATGACAACAAAATTAATCACTTAGAAGAGTTGGTTAAAAAGTTAAATATTTCCTAGACTTGTTTTTTTCAGGAGGATTCTAATTTACAATGATCTTATATGATGGAGCAGAACTGCCCCATAGAATTTCCAAGTTGTAACAGAAGCAGATTGACATATATTTTTCCTAAGGAGCGGCTTCAAGCTGCCAACCTAATGTTGCTAATGTCAGATGGATCCTGACAGAAAGATCTTGGGGAAAGCACTGCTGTCTAGATACACCACGCAGAACCCCTTAAGCTCAAGCAGAAGGGTAAAGGACAGCTCAAACTGGGTGTAGATGTAATTTCTAGAAGGGAACAGCAGGTTTCCTGGTTTGGCATTCAGGTACTTTGGGGAAAACACTGCTGTCTAGATACACCACATGGGATGCTTTAAACTCAAGAAAAGCTAAAATCAAGCCTCAACAAATTAAAAAAAAACACTGAAGTAATACAAAGTTATCTTCTCAGACCACAGTGTCATAAAGCTAGAAATTAACCACAGGAAGATAAAGCTTACAAAATCACTCCTGTGTAAATTGAGTAACTCTTTCCTAGAACATGATTGTGTTCTAAAATAAAGAATGAAATAAAAAAGATTTTTGAAACAAATGAAATAATAATAATAAATAATGGAAATACAACATACTAAACCCTCTGGGATAGAGCTAAGGCAGTCCTCAGGGGGCAGTTCATAACAATAGTCAGAGGAAGAAGAAGAAGAAGAAGAAGAAGAAGAAGAAGAAGAAGAAGAAGAAGAAGAAGAAGAAGAAGAAGAAGAAGAAGAAGAAGAAGAAGAAGAAGAAGAATTATTAAAGATCTAAACATCATGTTTGGGAGGGTGGAGGGACTGCGCAAGAAAGACTCTATGCTCTATGAAGTGGATTGATTCAGTGACTGGGGTAATCGGGATGGGTGTGTCAGAGGCAGTGCGATTGGCACAGGATAGAGCAGGGTTTAGGGCTGTTGTACATAGGGTCGCTATGAGTCACAAGCTACTCAATGACACATAACAACATAACAACAACTCAAAACCTTCATCAAATAGAAAAAGAATAGCAATTTAAACCTATATTCTCTAGAAGAAAGAAATTACAAGACAAGATCTGAAACCAATGAGATAGAAAACGGAAAATCAATGGAAACGATCAATAAGACCAGGAGCTGGTTTTTCAAAAGGATCAGTAAAATTGACAAACCACTGGCAAATTTAACAAAGGAAGAAGGAGAAGATGAAAAAGAGAAGACAGAGATAACTCAATTAAGAAAGTATAGAGGTGACGTCACAACAGAACTAGATGAAATTACATTGATAATGTCAGAATACTATAACAGAAAGCTATAACTCTGATAAATTTGAAAACCTACAGGACATGGACAAATTCCTTTAAAGTCATGCCCTACCCAGAGTGACAAGGACAGATATAGAACACTTGAACAGACCTATCACAAAGAAGAAATTGAAAAGGTCATAAAAGACTTCCCCATAAGAAAACCAAACATTCAGAGAGGATTTATCACTAAATCTACTTAAATGATTTTTTTAAAAATTGAAAAAGAAGGAACACGACCAGGCAATGATAATATTAAGAAAGAAAACTACAGACGAATATCACTCATGAACAGAATGCAAAAATCCTAAACAAAATCCTAGCCAATAGAATCCAAAAGCACATTAAAAAAATAATTCACTGACCAAGTGGAATTCATAACAGGTATGCAAGGATGGTTCAACATAAGAAAAACAATCAATGTAATTTACTGTATTTACAAAGTAAATAACAAGACCAATATGATCTTAGCAATTGATGCAGAAAAGACATTTGACAAAATCCAACACCCCTTCCTGATAAAGACACTCAGCAAAATTGGAATAGAAGGTAATTTCCTCAAAATACTCAAAAGTGTATTTGCAAAACCAAGAGCCAACTTCATTCTCAATGGAGAAAGACTAAAAGCATTTCCCTTGTGAGTAGGAAACAGACAAGGATTCCCACCATCACTACTTCTATTCAATATATTGTATTGGAAGTGCTTGCTAGGGCAGTATGAAAAGAGAAGGAAATAAAAGGCATCCATATCAACAAATAGATGTTTAAACTATTGTTACGTGCAGATGATATGGTAGTGTACACAGAAAACCCAAAAGGTTCAACAACAACAAAAAAACTGTTAGAGCTGGTAGACCATTGTAGTAGAGTGGCAAGATATAAAAGATCAATATCCAAAAATCAATGGAATTCTTCCACAGTAACAAAGAGAACTCAGAGAAGGAAATCAAGAAAGTAATACAGTCCTGTACTGCGCCATCCTCACACTTCCTGACACAAAAGAGCCCATTGCAGCAGTCACTTTATCAGTCCACCTGGTTACGGGTCTACCTCTTCTTCGCCAACCCTCCTTCCCAACGTCATGCCCCTCTCCAAGGAATAGCACATCCTAGCAATATGTCCAAAGTATGTGAGGGAAGCCTCATTATTGTTGCCTCCAAAGAACACTCTAGCTGCCCCCTCTCAAAGACATATCTATTCATTTTCTTTGCTGTCCATGTTCAGTGCTCTTCAATGCTCTTCTCCAACACCACAGCTCAAAAGCATAAATTCTTTTCCCGTCATCCTTATTCATTGTCCAGGTCTTGAATGCACAGCTAGTAATCAGAAAGACCATAGCCTGACTCAGATGCACCTTAGTCCTCAAACTGATATTACTTCTCAATAATTTTGTAAGGTCCCTAACTACAGATTTTCCCATTGCAATGCATCTCCTTATTTCCTGACTGCTCATACCAAGGGCGTTAATTGTGGATCCTGTTGACAGTTTCAATCTTCTTTCCATCCATTATGACACTGCCTATTGATCCAGTGGTAAGAAACTTTGTTTTACAATGGCAAAACACAAATTGAGATACTTGGGAGTGAACCTAACTAGAGAAAAAAAGCTCTGTACAAAGAAAACTATAGAATATTTTTGCAAGACACAATAAAAGACCTAAAGAAAGGGGGAAATGTACCCTCTTCATGTATTCTTGTTGTTGTTGTTGATTGCCTTCAAGTCAAGCA
>NW_006400011.1:3768668-3770195 GCF_000299155.1 Elephantulus edwardii
TCCTGCTTCAACTTTCTGTAACTAGCAGTCCAGTTTTGCCAGCATTTGTTGAAGAGATTGTCATTTCCCCATTTGATAGATTTTCTTTCCTTGTTGAATATCAGTTGACCAAAGATAGCTGGGTCCATTCCTGGGTTCTCAAAATTCTGTTCCATTGGTCTATGTGCTTGTCATTGTATCAGTACCATGCTTTTTTAGTGACTACTGCTGTGTAGTAGGTTTTGAGGTCAGGGACTGCTATGCTTCTCACTTCATTTTTGGTTTTCAGAAGTGCTTTGCTGAAAAAAAGGGGGGGGGGAGTGCTTTCTTTTTTCAGGGTCTCTTTCTTCTCCAAATAAACTTGACAATTTTCCTTTGGATTTCCTTGAACCATGAATTTGGAATCTGTATTGAGATTGTGTTGAACATGTAGATTGTTTTTGGTAGGTTTGTCATTTTCACAATATTGTGCCTTCCTATCCATGAACAGGAAACATTTTTCCATTTCTTTAGGTATTTTACTGTGTCTTGCAGAAATGTTCTGTATTTTCTTTGAATAGGTCTTTTGTATCTCTATTTAGGTTAACTCCCAAGTATCTCAATTTGTGGTTGACTATTGTAAATGGTATTGTTTTCTTGGTTTCCTTCTCTGAGTTCTCTTTGTTACTATAGAGGAACCCACTGATTTTTGGATATTGATCTTATATCCTGCACTTTACTAAATTAGTCTACTAGCTCTAACTTTTTTGTTGTTGTTGAGTCCTTGGGGGTTTCTGCCTTCCATCTTCTTTTGATACTTCTACTATTATTACTAGTAACTCGTGGTTGCTGTGAAGCCAAACACTGTGACAATGACGAATCAAATGTGAGAATGGTTACCAATGGTGGACAGTGTTTGGTGGAGCTCCGTGATTAAAAGAAGCTTGGAAGCAGGAGTGGTATCCACTTCCATAATAGCTTGCCTCTGGAAACCCTATGAACCTGGAGAAAGGACGAAAGTTATACAGGTGTCCAGGACTTTGGTTCATAGGATCGCTATGAGTCACCTGCGACTCAACGGCACTTAACAACAACAACAACAACAACAACAAAAACAAAAACAAAAACAAAAACAAAAACAATATTATTCAGGATTTTATTCATGGAATCCTTCAGTCTTGTGACTTGAGGCTTGAATTTGCTCTGTAATTCTTTTATTTGGATAAATGTCAAGCCTGTTCTTCCCTTCTGGTTTGTCATTGCACAATTTATTATACTAACTTACAGTGAATTTTGTACAATGAATTATTTGTAGAATCCCTTGAAGAATTTTGTACAATCAATTTTCTACCATTGCAAACACATTTTTGAATAAGTAGATAGTGATCATTCACTACGGATTTCACATAATGGACTTCAGAGAAATCAGACTGACTATATCTATGGAAAGAGACGTTGGAGAATCCCAATATCAGCAGTCAAAACCAACTCAGAGCCTCTACATCTTGTGGTTCCTAACCTCTACACTATAATAGACAAAGTGCTAGTCTATAGGCCTTTTATTGTAAG
>NW_006400011.1:3770965-3799553 GCF_000299155.1 Elephantulus edwardii
AAAAAAAAAAAAATCTTATGAGTAGCTTTGATACACCGAGCACTAAAGGCTAAAGACCAGAAAAAGTTTGCGACAACATTAAGGAAATTATTTGTGAAGAAAACAAAAGGTCATTATAAAGATAAGGAAGGGGAAAAAAGACTAAAATTAAAATCAAAAGAGACTCTGAAAGTTGAATTGGAATATTTTTTTTAAAAAGCCAAAAGAAAGGATAGGGATGCTGAGGTAGGAGATCTTAACAGAAAATTTCAAAGGGCAGTTCCAGAAGACAAAGAAAAGCATTATAATGAAAAGTACAAGGAAAACCAAGGGAAGAACAAGCTTCACTCAGTGTTTCTCACTCTGACAGCTTAATGTATAAATAGAGAAGTCTGAAAGTGAAGACTTAATTCCATTTTAAAATGTAAAAATGAGTAAAATTGCCTTTTCTTTTTTAAAAAAAATTATTATTATTTGTGTGTGTACCGTCAAATTGGGTCTGACTGGTACAAGAGGAGATTGCCCCTCCTTCTCCAGTAGAGCATCTGGTGTATTCAAACCAAGTACTTCTGGGATTGCAGTGCAGCTTCTTACCACTAGGCCACCAGAGTTCCCAGAATTGCCTTTTCTAACAGGAGTTCCTCTAACCTTGATGCTGACCTAGTCAGATATCTCACAGGAGATATTCTTTTCCCCTGAAGTCTAGCACTTGGGGATATCATGATCTATTCCCACAGAGTCTTTCTTCACCAGGCAAATACATGCAGGATGTAATAGCTTATACCCAAAGGCTCTTGAAGGACAACATTAACAATAAACATTTATAAAGTACCCACAGAAGCAAACACAATTAGGAAAGCAATTTCAATAGCAGATTTCCAGAAAATCCTCTCCTGCCACTGTCCTGTTACCATCCTATCATATACTGGCAAGCACTCACTTTTAACTAATCATGTAATCTCACTTAAGGATATCCACCAATCTCTGCTAAATTTTCTCTCTTAAATTATCTCTGATTATCTTGAAGCCACTTATGAAGGAACCTTTTAGTTCCTTCTCCAACAGTACAAATAATGTTTGCTCCCTCATTGTCTAACAAGAGCTGTCATGTTTACTTTCAAATTTGGATGTCCTCCTAGGTCTGCACCATATCTGGACTTTCAACAGATCTCTTCATTTTACTTTCACAGACGGAATGTTTTCACTCTAGGATAGTAATGGTCATTGGTTGCTGTTGACCATCCTTGGTGAATGTGATCCTGTGGATTGAGTTTCCTTTTCTTCCCTGACAACACAATTTCATGAAGGCCTTTGCTCCACCAAATCTACTGCTTTGTTAATGTGAGCACTTTGATTTTCCTAAGGTTAAACTTACTTCCATAGAGATCACCCTGCCATTTAGATTATGCATTTGATGTGGTTCCTAGCTGACTCAATATCAGTAAGCTCTTCTTTTTTAAAAATATAAAACTTTATCCACACCCATGTTTATCACATCTTTGTTCACAATAGCAAAGAGTTGGAAACAACCTAGGTGCCCATCAACAAAAGAACGGATAGAGAAGCTGTGGTATATTCACATAATGGATTAATATGCTGCATTGAAAAACAAGAAACTCATTCAGTATTATTAGAAATGGGTGACCCTGGAGGACATTATGCTGAGTGAAATATCTCAGTCACAAAGGGACAAATACTACATAGTGCCACTTTTGTAAAACAGGACTGACCTCGGGGTTGTGGGGAGACTGAGAAAGATGGAATAAATAATACATACTGCATCGAAACAGATGAGGGAGAAACTGTTTGAAAGGGATATGTGATTAGGTATTACTGTCATAACAAGAGTCCAGAGCAAAGGCTGCATAGTGGAGTGGACCTGAGGGGAGTGGCAGTAAAACAATGAAAGAATTTTTCTATTCTTTTTCAAAGAGAAGAGTGTACTGGGGTGGGGAGGAATGGGCAGGGAGAAAAGTGCAACAATGAATGAATGGAAATCCAAAGTTTCTGTAAATTTTCATTAAAATTAATAATAAATTTTTTTTTTAAAAGTGCAAACTCCTGAAAAAAACACCCCTTTATATATTGACACACACACATATATCTGTGTGTATTTCTTTTTGTGATAAGGAGTTGCATTATCAACTCAAAGGCAAGCAGCTCAAACCTACCAGTTGCACCCTGGTATAAAGATAGGCAATCACACACAAAAAAAATGATAGGCAATCACACACACACACAAAAGATAGGCAATCACTTCCTGTGCAATGTACAGCCTCTAAAATCCTACTGGATGTCCAGCTGTGAATCCATTCTGACTAGGTGGCATAACAACAACAAAAAATAACAAACATTTTGAAAGAAAGGAACTTTTGTTATTGTTATTATTTGAGCCAGAGACATGAAATTTATTGAGTCTGATACCTAAGCCTTTGTCATGATAGTTAAATGGCTTTTTCTTTGTTTGATGGGTATAATTAATAAGGAGAAAGATTATGGAGGCAGAGTCTGCAAGTAGCCAGTGCTGTATGATCTTGGGCAAAGTTATTTCCATCTGAGTCTGCCTTTATTTCCCCCTTCATTTGCATATCAATGGGATAATTTTTCCACCTTTATAGGCTTGATGGGAATATTAAAGGAGAAAACTTACATCAGAGCATTTTTAACCTTTCCCTTATTATTATAAAATGGCTACAATAATGATCTAATGGGTTTAAGAAGGAAATCTGGCCAGTATAGTTCTATATTACGAGGAAAGGGGAGTAGAACTCAGAATTTAGCCTCATAGAAAAGAAAGCACTGCACATGACTGAATCCAGAGGATGTATTTATAGACAAAGGCCAAACCAAACAAGGAAGAGAAGAATTAATTAGTCACCTAGATAGCCAGTCAAGTTCTAGATGGCCAGCCAAGAGGGTTGAGTGGGATGTTATGTACTAGAGGCCAAGCAGGTAATTGGTCAAGTCTGGAAATCCAGTTGAGATCAAATCAAGACGTTCTCATTACAAAGGTTAGATCTGTATCCCAACTAGACCAGGATTAGGCAAATTAGAGAGATTAAGGAAGTTAGTCAGGAGACATTTGGGTAAAATAGATTATGTGTTGGTAGCAAAGAGAAGCTTGAAAGCAAACCAAGGTCTGTGTGAGTATGTGATACCTGTCTCAAGGCTTCCTTGGGCCAAAACTGATCTCAGAGCCTGAGTGAAGCAGGTGGAAATGCTTGAGTCTATAAATCCAGATGGGAAAGCTGGTTGCTGGCATATTCACCTGAATAGCAGGCTCTGTTCTCAAAACCCAGGTGGTGCCTACATTACTCCACTATCTGTACATTTAAGGAGTATCGTGGCTAAACTTTTCCAAGACACAGTTATTTGTTCATTTTTTTTTTTTTGGAACTCCATAGTACATTTATTCTTTACCATCATCACAATTCAAAGACACCAATTTTTCTTAGGTCTTTCTTACTCATTTTTCAACTTTCACATATAAATCTGAACTCACTGATGTTGAGTTGGTTCTGGTCCATAGCCATCATCCATTGGGTTTCTGAGGTTGAAAATCTTAATGGAAAGGGATTGTTCCTTTTTCTCTCAAGGAGTTCCTAATTCTAACCAACAGAGATACACAGCCTTTTCATTGTGATGAATACAACATTGAGTATTCAAAATTCAGTCGTTCGATGGGTCTAGCCTCATTTCTGTCCCCAAGACCATACTTTCAGACTACTATTCTCTCCTCATTGCTTCCAATTTTTGCATTTCAGTCATCAGTAATTTTGAATGCATCTTGGTTGCATGCTTGGTCAATTTCAGACTGCAAAAGTAGGTAGATATCCTCCGTTTATTCTATCTCAGGTGAATACCACTCTCATCAAGGGACCCTGAACTGGAAGAGGTGCTACTCTGAATGTGAGCTTAGCCTGGCTCATATATTGGGGTCTTAGCCACTTGTTAGACAAGTAGAATCTCTGACCTGACTGAACATCCTAACTCCAAGATTCTGTTGGACTAGCAGACACAGAGGCCCAGGTCAGATATCTAGCTTCCACCCTCCTCAGCAATGAAAGATGGTCCAATTGGGTCCTGCAAAGAGCAAAGACTACATAAGGAAGGTCATATCCAACCTCTATACACTCCACAAAGGAGAACTGTCTCCATCAATAATATCCACAGTATAAACTAATCCCCACAAGGTCAAACATGATCCCCATACTCCTACACCTACTTTCATTGATTATTGGGTCTGATATTCATTGCAAATGACCACACATTTTACAGAATCTTTTTACTTACAGATGTGGGGTTTATGAGGGAACAGGTTGAGCTTTGTGAAGGGTGGGGGGAGTAAAGAATATCAGTGAAAGTCCAGGTTCAGCCCAGCAACACAAATGCAAAAAGCTTCTAATTTCCTTAATCATCCAACAATTTTGTCACATAGTGGTCACAAGTCAGCTCTGCCTCCACTTTTCCAGCAAGCAAAACCTCTGACTCTGACTCCATCTGGCTCTTCTCTGTGCCTTACCACAGTCTCTCCACAGTCTGGTGTGCGCATGCATGCTTTCTCTCTCATGGTATTCTCACAGATGTTGATGATGTTAAAGATGTTGAGCAACAGTGAACCAGATGTCCATAGCACAGATAGTCAAGACCATGATCCAACCCCCCCCCACCCCCACCCCGGGGAAGTGGAGATAGGTTGAGATAATGGATAGAAAAACCAATCTCAAAAGTCTTAATACCACAGGGCCCCAATCCACCACCTTGATGGTCTCTCCTTTTTTCTCTCATTTTTGTTTGTTTGTTTGTTTAAACTTTTTTTATTTCCATCAACTTCTCAACTCAGCATCTTCCATTTTTGGTCCTGCTCCTATTAAGCCACTCTTTCTTTATCCTGACATTGAGCAATCTTCAGAAATGTTACTGTACTCCTTTGAGATGCTCTCCTCTATCAAGTTCCAATATCCAGGTCTCCTAAACAGAGTCTGCTTGTGTGCACCCCAAGTCAAGTCAATAACAACAACATAGACTAGGCTACAGATCTTAATATTCTGTGACACACTAATGTGTTCTAATAAGACTGAACTGGGCCACTTTAACTCCAATAATGTCAGTCTCAGCTTCTTGAAATACTCTAGAAGATTTCTCAGGTTGTGAGGACCTGAAGTTCCCAAGTAATATACCCTCTGGAAACAACTCACACATGTTGTTGTTGTTGTTATGTGCCATTGAGTCACTTGCATCTGACAGCAACCCTATGTACAAAAGCCTTGAAACCTGCTCTAACCTGTACCAACCTTATTGTCTCTGACACACTGCCCTCATTATTCAGTCACTGAATCAATCCATCTCATTGAAGGTCTTCCTCTCTTGTGCTGTCCCTTCACCCTTGCAAGTATGACGTCCCTCTCCAATGACTGGTCCCTCCTTGCAACATGTCCAAAGTATGTCAGATGAAGCCTCAGAATCCTTGCCTACAAGGAGCAGCCTGGTCTCATCCTCTATAGGATGAAACTGTTTGTTCTAGCAGTCCATAGTATATTTAATACTCTTCTCCAGCACCACAGCTCAAAGATATCAGTTCTCCTCCTATCATCCCTAGTCATTTTCCAGCTTTCTGGCACATCACAAGTAATTGCAAAGACTTTGACCTGGATCAGACACACCTTAGTCTCCAGGATGATATCATTGCTCTTCAGTCCTCTGGAGAGGTCCCTGACAGCAGGCTTTCCCAACGCAATTCATCTTTTGATTTCCTGGCTGCTCATACCAAGAATGTTGATTGTGGAGCCAAGCAAATTAAAGTTGTTAACAATCTCAATCTCTTCACCATCTATCATGATGCTGCCAATTGGCTCAATGGTGAGAATGTTTGTTTGCAGTCCGTGACCTTCTGCAGCAATCACTTCAGGTCCTCCTCAGTTTCAGCAAGCAGGGTTGTGTCATCTGTATAACACAGATTTTTGATGAGTCTACCTCCAATCCTGGTGCCACATTTCTCCTCATAGAGCCCAGCCTTTCAGATAATCTGTTCTGCATATAGATTGAAAAGACATGGAGATAGGACACATCCTTGATGCACATCTTTCCCAATTTTGAACCATGCAGTATTTCTTTGCTCTGTTCTGACGACTGCCTCCTGGTCCAAGTATAGGTTTCTCATTAGCACAATCAAGTGTTCTGCAATGCCCATTCTTCTCAGAGTTAACCACAGTTTGTTGTGATCTACACAGTAAAATGCCTTTGCATAGTCAATGAAACACATATAGACATTCCTCTAGTACTCCCTGCTTGCAGCTCTCTGTTGTAATGTGCTGTTCTGATAGTTTTGGATCATTTTCAGCAGAATCTAGTTTGCATGTGACAGTAATATTGTTCAATAATTTCCACACTCTGTTGGGTCACCTTTCTTTGGAATGGGAACAAATCTCTTCCAATCAGTTGGCCAGGTGGTTGTCCTCCCGATTTCTTGGCACAACTTGGTGAGCACATCCAGAGCGTGTCTGTTTGTTGAAATATGTCAGTTAGTATTGGTATTGGGGCCTTGGTTTTTGCCAGTTCTTATGAAGCATGCTGCAGAAGACACACGAGGTTACTCATGGAAACTAGATTCCCATGGAAGCACAATGTCTTGAGTTAGGAGTAGTGGCTCAGGGCAGGAAGGAAGGTGCTCACCTGGGAGTCTGTAATCTCACACTCACCTAAGCCAGGTGCTCCAGGATGGGTGAGGTTCTCTCTAGTAGAACTTGGAAATACTCAGGACATAAGCTGATCATCTGGACCACACAAAAACAGCTTCCTTAGGTGGTTGAGTCTTGGTCACAAAGACAGATGTGTCAAATCAGATACTGAAAACACATAATTCATAATCCTGGGATTCTCATATGGGGTCTTCAAGCACTTGTGGCCAGCATAGTTAGTTCTGGGCATGGTGGTGGGGGGTGGAGGGCAGTGACTGAATAGAAACTCAATGTGTTTCTGGTCACCTCTGAAGGTCTACACCTTCCATGTGCCAGGTGGTGAGTAGAGTGGCGTTCAAGTCAATCCACATTTAGATAGAAGTCTTTTCACCATCACTTACCCATGTGTGACTCCCTCAGGTTGTCTGTCAAATCAAATACAACTTGCCCCTCCTACTGCTTAGGAGGATGAGATACTGCTAGAGGATGCCCTGGAGAGTATAATCTAGTGTCACTGTCAAGAGTGGACACCACTGAATATTAGTGTTAAAAGATATGCCCAAGATGCATCCAACTCAGGATACCCACTGGGTTACTTGGGACCAGCTGCTTGGGCCAGATGCTGCTACTGGGAACCACACTCATACCATAAAGAGCTGGTATGTGATCCTACCAAACTACATCAGCTTGGGCTGCCAGTCCACTGGGGCTCCTATACACCTCAACCACTGACAGACCATCTACACAGGTCTTCTCTGCTGCTGCTTCACTTTCATCTCCAGAATAATTCATTCCCCATATATTTACTTTACCATGAAGGAGCTCTGGTGTCCTAATGGTAAGAAGCTGTGCTGCTATCCCAAAGGCATGCAGTTCAAATCCACCAGCTTCTGTGTGGGAGAAGGATGGGCAATCTCCACTTGTGTGATTAGCTACCTCTGAAAATCTGCCAAAGGGTCAGCTATGGGTCACTTCTGCCTAGATGGTACACAACAACAACAACACTTTACCATGAACTCAAAGCAGTTCTCTGTAGAAATAAGAAATTCAAAGCAAATTTGCAAGGAGGCATACATATTCACAAAGCTAATAATGAGTTCTTATTTTGAAGCTTTGAAAAGGTGCTCTCTCTTTTTAAATTTTTTTAAAAGCCTTCTTCACTTACTTAACTATCCCTTCCTAAGATTCTTGATCAAATTCTCCATCAATCCTTAATCATTCTCACTATGTTTGTACTATCTATATTATAAGGTGTTACAGCTTGGTGTTTCATATAGCATCTTATAAAGGACAAGTCACTTTTACATAAAGTTCTAATAGCTTAGTGGGTAAGAAGTTATACTGCTAACCCAAAGGCAAGTGGTTTGAACCCACCAGCTGCTCAGAGGGGGGGGGGAATGGACAATCTCCTCCTGTGAGATTTACAACTTCTGAGAAGTTGCTGGAACATCAGCTATGAGAAGGTATATAACAACAGCAACATATAGGATATGGTCTCTTGTGGCTTAGTGCATTACATGCTGGGCTACTAATGAAAAGGCCAACAGTTCGAAGCCACAGCTGCACTGCAGGAGAAAAATTAGTGCTCTCCTTCCACAAATATTTTGTTGTTAGGTGCCATAGCTATGACTTGTAGCAACTCTCTGAACAACAGAGCTGAACCTGGACCTACCTGTGCCATCCTCACCATCTCCAATATACTTGAGCCCATTGTTACAATTACCATGTCACTCCATCTTGGTGAGGGTCTTCTTCAATGGTTCCCCTTTGCCTTTCCAAGCATTATGTCCATCTCCAAGGACTGAACTCTTCTAACAACATGTCCAAAGTATATAAGATGAAGCTTCACCATCCTAGCTTCCAAGGAGTGCTCTGGTTGCACTCTTTCCAAGACAGACTTGTTTTGTTCTTTTTCACCATCCTTGTGATATTCACCATTCTTCTCTGACACCACAAGTCAAAGGTATAAATTATTCTTCTGTCATCCTTAGTCACTGTCCAAACTTCAGATGCTAGAAAGTAATCTAAAAGACTATGACTGGGGTCAGGCTCACTTTAGTCTTTAAACTGAAATCCTTGCTCTTTAGCACGTTGAAGAAATCCCTGGCAGCAGATTTTCCCAATGCAATGTATCTTTTGATTTCTTCACTCCCAGTACCAAGGGAGTTGACTGTGCATCCTAGTAAGAGGAAATTATTGAAAAGTTCAATCATTTTTGATTTATCATTGTATTTGCTTACTGGCTCAATGGTGAGAATTTTTGAGGTGTGGCTTGTTTTTTTTTTCTATTTTTCAATCTGCGGGTTTATTTCTATCCCCAAGGTTTTCTTTTTAAACATCTTTGTTTCAGACTTTTACTTTCTTTTTTTTTGTTTCAAATTTTATTAGTTTTAATAAACATTTACAGGGATTTGGGGTTTTCATTCCTTCACTGCTGCACCATTCTCTCCACCCTCTTCCCCAGTTCGTTCTCCTTCCCCCGCCATCCGAATGTCTGTTTTAATTGTCCAATTGCCACAGTGCTTGTCCAAGTCAGTTCTGATTAATCTCCTTTGTCAGTGTGTCCTTTGCCATTCCCTATCACTCCTCCCTGAGAGAGACTTCACCCTGATTCATAAGGAAAAAGGGATGGCATATTCTCTTAGCTACTTCCTGCTGAAAAGGGACGCTGTGGGTTTCAGGGTGAAGATCTTCTCTCACTACTCTAAAGGGCCCCTTTGGCAGTAGGAAACACATAGACTATTACGGAGATTGATTTTGGAATTTAGATGCACTGTTATTGATTGTGCTTAGCCGTACATGTTCATATCCTTGAAGATGTGTCATGGGGGTGTTGCAACCTAGAAGACACAAATTTGACTAACCAGTTATAAGTACATGAGTCAAAAATTATGGAAAAGTAAAAGAAAAGATTCTTTCATTGTTTTACAAACCCTCCCCCAGGTCCCCTCCACCATGTAGCCCTCGCTCTAGTCTCCTGTGATGACAGAAATACCTAGTTATATATCTCTTTTAAACAGTTTTCTCCCTCCTCTGTTTCAGTGCAGTATACATTATTGAACCCATCTTACTCAGTCTCTCCCCAACCCCGAGGTTAGTCGCCTTCTACAACAGTGGCATCATGTAATATTTGTCCTTTTGTGACTGGGATATTTCACTCAGCATAATGTTCTCCAGAGTCAACCATTTTGAATAATATTGCATGAGTTCCTTGTTTTTTAATGCAGCATAGTATTCCATTGTGCAAATATACCACAGCTTCTCTAGCCATTCGTTTGTTGATGGGCACTTAGGTTGTTTCCAACTCCTTGCTATTGTGAACAAAGCTGCAATAAACATGGGTGTGCATATATCTGCTTGGATGTCAGCTATGGTCTCTTCAGGGTATATTCCCAGTAGTGGAATTGCTGGGTCAAATGGTATCTCTATTTGCAACTTTTTGAGAAAGCGCCATACTGCTTTCCACAGGGGTTGCACCATTTTACACTCCCACCAACAGTGAATCAGGGTTCCAGTTTCTCCACAACCTCACCAGCATTTATTGCTTGCTGTTCTGTTAAATTTTGCTATTTTGACTGGGGTGAAATGATATCTCATAGTTGTTTTAATTTGCATCTCTCTTAAGGCTAGGGATTTTGAGCATTTCTTCATGTGCTTGTTAGCCATCTGAATGTCGTCTTCGGTGAAGTGCTTGTTCATATCCTGTGCCCATTTTTCTATTGGATTCTTTACCTTTATCTTGTTGTGGTGCTGTTTTGTTTTTTTTTTGTTGTTGTTGTTGTTGTTGAAGTATAAGCCAAATAGAAGGCTGTAGTCTTTGATTTTCTGCAGCAAACACTTGAAGCCTACCTCACTTGCAGCAAGCAAGGTTGTGTCATATACATGATACAGGTTATTAATGAGTCTTCCTCTAATAATGATGTCTCATTCTTCTTCATAAAGTCTGACTTCTCCAAAGATTTGTTAGGCATATAAATTGAATATGTAAAGATACATCCCTGATGAACACATTTCTTTATTTTAAACCATACAGTATTCCCTTGATTTGTTTGGACAACAGCCTCTTGATCTAGCTATAGATATATGAATACAACTAACTGTTCTGGGATTCCCATTCTTCTCAATGTTAGCCATACATAATTTGTTATGATCCACACAGTCATATGCCTTTGCATAGTCAATAAAAACATAGCTATACACACTTCTGGTACACTTTGCTTTCTGCTAAGATCCATCTGTCATCAGAAATTATATCCCTGGTGCCAAGGCCTCTTCTTTATCTAGTTTGAATTTATATTAATTCTCTGTGAATGTACTGTTCTGGCTATTTTTAAAAAGAATCTTCAACAATATTTTGTTTTTCTGTTGTTATATGCCCTCAAGTTGCTTGTGATTCATAGAGACCCTATGCACAATAGCTCTGAAGCCTGCCCTGTCCTGGGTCTGTCTCACTGTCTCTAATACACCTATCCCCATTGCCCTAGTTTTTGTATCAATCCATTTCATCCAGGCTCTTCCTTTTTGTGCAGTCCCTCCACCCTTCTGAGTATGATGTCCTTCTCCAGTGATTGGTCCCTCCTGGCCACATGCCCAAAGTATGTGAGATGGAGCTTCAAAATCCTAGTCTCCAAGAAGAAACTTGGTTTCACCCTCTCCTGGACAGACCTATTTGTTTTCTTGGCAATACTTGGTATGTTCAAGACTCTTCTCCAGCACCACAACTCAAAGACATCAATTCTTCTATCCTCCTTAGTCATTATCCAGCTCTCTGATGTATAGCAGGTTATTGCAAAGACCATTGACTGGATCAAGTGCAATTTATGATGTTGTTGTTGTGTGCTGTTGAGTCGCCTGTGACTCATAGTGACCCTGTATACAACAGCCCTAAACCCTGCTCTATCCTGTGCCAATCTTATTGTGTCTGACACACCTACCCCCATTACCCCAGTCACTGAATCACTCCATCTCATTGGAGGTCTTCCTCTCTTGCACTGTACTGTTTGATAATTTCCACATTCTGCTAAATCACCTTTTTGGAAGGAATGGGAACAAATATTAATCTCTTCCAAATAGCTGAACAGGTGGCTGTCTTCCATAAATATTTATAGGATGAGAAATTCAATGACGTTTAACCATGAGTAAGAATGGATTCAACAGCAGTATTTGTCTATTTGTCTTTCACAGTGTGAGCATCTATAAGGAATCTTAGGAGCCCTGGGAATGTTGTTGTTGTTGTTTGTTGTTGTTATGTGTAGTCAAGTTACTCATGACTCATACTGACCCCAAGTACAATAGCCCTGAAACCTGCTCTATCCTGTGCCAACTTTACAGTCTCTGACACACCTACTGTCATTGCCCCAGTCACTGTATCAATCCATTTCATTGATGGTATCCCTCTCTTTCTCCAATCCCTCCACCCTTCCAAGCATGATACCCCTCTCCAAGGACTGTTCCCTCCTTGTAACATGCCCAAAGTATGTCAGACGAAGCCTCAGAATCCTTACCTCCAAGGAGCAGCCTGGTCTCACCCTCTCAAGGATAAATCTTTGTTCTCCTGGCTATCCACGGTATATTCAACACTCTTCTCCAGCACCAGGGCACAAATGCATCAATTCTCTTCTATCATCCCTAGTCATTGTCCAGCTCTCTGACACATAGCAAGCAATTGCAAAGACTATGGCCTGGATCAGGCACACCTTAGTCTCTAGACTGACATCATTGCTCTTCAGAATGCTCTGGAGAGGTCCTGACAGCATACTTTCCCAATGAAATGTACCTTTTGATTTCCTGGCTCCTGGTACCAAGAGTGTTGACTGTGGAGCCAAGCAAACTAAAGCTGTTAACAATCTCAATATCTTCACCATCCTTCATGATGCTGCCAAGAAAACCTACTAGTATGCGGTGGTTAAATGCATGGCCACTGAACAAAAGGTTTAAGATTTGAACTCACCATGGGAGAAAGATGTGGCAGTCTACTTCTAGAAAGATGGAAGCCTTAGAAACTTCAATTCCATGGTAACAGGTCTGAGTTTTTGTCACAAGGATCAGTAGTGAGTGTTCCAACAGTCCCTGGAAATTGGTGATTAGAAATCACCTATTTGTGGAATGAATAGTTGACTATCTATTCCTCAGATCAAATCCTTCTATCTGGAGAAAGCCAAAGATCTACTCAGGATTAAAAAAAACTGGAAGTTCAGAAACAGAATTCCGTTTCAATCTTTGATTGGAAAACAAGTGTAGAAAAGGAGAGACATGTGAGGGCTTCTACAAAGATTTCTGAGGAGCTAAGTAGGGACCAGAACGTGGACAGCTGAATCGCCATGGTGATTGTGAGATCTGAGCAGACCTACCCAGCTAATTACAGATCTACTCATTCCCAAAGCACAAGCAAGGACACTGCCATTTGAACAAACCTGAATGCCCCGGGAGTGCAATGGTTTGGCTACTGATAGATAGGTTCGCGTTTGAAACTCACTAGAAGTTCTAAGAGAGAGACAGACATGTGACAGCTTGCTTCCAGATTGCTTAGAAATAAGAATAATCCAGACATCATGCTGTAGTTCTAAGATGCCTTTCTTACTCAGAGATTCTACAGGACAAGTAAAACAACCCTACATAGTGTTGCAATTATATTGGTAATTTTGTTGTTAGATGCCATTGAGTCAATTGCACAAGGCTATTTTGTACAATTGGAATGTGAACACCTTGGAATGTGCTTTCTCATACAATGTGACCTATCCTTACCCTGTCCTGTGCCGACCTCACCATGTCTGATGTACTCAACCCATTGTTAGAGTCACAATGTCAGTCCATCTTGTGGGTGATCTTCCTCTGTTTCCCTGACCCTCTACCTTTCCAAGAATGATATCTTTGTTCCAAAGATTGGCACTTCCTGGCAACATGCCCAAAGCATATGGGATGAAGTTTCACAGTCCTTGCCTCTAAGAAGCGTTCTAATTGCACTTCCTCCAAGACAGATTTAAATTTTTATTATTCTTTAGGCAGCCCATGGTATATTCAGTATTCTTCTCCAATGCCACAATTCAAAGGCAATGATACTGTAGTCATTCATTGTCCAGTTTTCACAATGCATAGAAGGTGACGGAGAGGCCATGACTTGGATCGGGCATGCACCCTGGTCTTTTAATTGACCTAGGTTTTGGTCCATATATAGGGCCTGATTTTCACCTGGAAGTTTTTACAGACTTAATATTGTTTAAAGCAAATACAGAGAAAATATAGAAATATTAAACAATTTTTTAAAATTAACATCATTGCTCTTTATTACTTTGGAGAGAGACTTGACAGCCCATTTCCCCAATGTAACACATCTTTTGACATCTTGGCTGCTGTTATCAGGGATGTTTCTTGTGACAAAGAGCATTGGCAACTTTAATATTTTCTCCATTTATCGTCATGTTGCCTATTAGTCCAGCAGCAATGATTTTTGTTTTCTTGATGTTGATATGTAATCCATACTGAAAGCTGTAGTCTTTAGATCTTCTGCAGTGTTGCAAGTCTTCTTCACTTACTGCAGCAACATTGTGTCATCTGCTTCCTCACTGAAGTTGATTTTACTTGGTAAGCTCCCAAAACTGCAAACAAAGTTACTGTAGTGTAGAAGCCAAGCAGTAACTTGCCTTTCCACAATATAGTGATCTTTACCTCAAAAAAGTTAAGTTTCATAGAGGCCTTTACGGGATTGAGGAAACACCATTCTGGTTTTGAAAAGCATTCAAGTCAGTCTTAATTCATGGTCTAGGGTTATTAAGGATAGTTCTGCCTTACATTTCTTCCTGTGGACCTATGTAGTCTGTGCAAATGCTAATATTCCTAGCTAATATCCATTTCGATGGATTTGGGTTTTTTATCCAGTCTGCTACTCTTTTTCTCTTCAGTGGTGCATTTAAACCATTCACATTCAATGTGATTATTGAGAGGCAAGATTTTATTGCTATCATTTTGTTGAGTTCTTTTTGGTGTTGTTGTTAGTTACTTTGGACCATGCTGCTTTCTGTGTTACATCTGTAAGAAGGACATCTCTGAGTCTTTACTGCAAAGCTGGTCTTATTTTAACAAACTCTCTTAAGTTCTGCTTTTCTGGGAATATCTTGATCTCTCCTTCATATTTGATGAATAATTTTGCTGGGTACAGTATTCTTGGTTGACAGTTTGTGTGTTAATTAATGTCGCAAATCAATTAAAAAACACTACAAAACAATTATTTGGCATTCTAAGGTAGATCCTATTGGTTTATGAGATTTCTTCAACTGGTTAGGACTGCAGCTGTTCAGCCTGATTCTGGTGCTTGGAGATCTGTAGGTAGTCTTGTTAGGTGCAATCAAATTGATTCTCACTTACAGGGACCTTATATAACAAAGTTGAAGCTTATGTGATAAAGTAAATTTTACAACTTTGTAATCCTTACAGAAAAAGACAGATTTTTTTTTTCTGTGAAGTGACGTTCAAGTTGCTTTGAACAGTTTACCTTTTGGTTGCAGCCACATGCTTACGCATCACACTACCAAAGGCTCCTTCTGTGCACAGTGGTTGGTAGGCAGGTGCTGTCAAGTTGTCTATAACTCTTACTGACCCCAACAGCAACAAATCAAAACCTAGCCCTGTCCTGTGCCAGCCTCATGACTCCACTGGGCTCAGTTCCATTTTTGAAGTGACTAATTCAATCCATCTCATTGAGATTCTTCCTCTTGACCCTCTTGCCTTTCCTAGCATCATGTCTTTTTCCAAGGACTGGCCCTTCCTGAAAACACTCTCAAAAGTATATGAGACGAAATCTCACCATCTTTTCCTCTAAGGAGTAGCCTGGTTACACTTCCTCCAAGACGGATTTGTTTGTTCTTTTAACCTTCTTCTTCTTCTTCTGTACCATTGAGTCAGAACTGATTCATCATGGACCCTCCAGTGGGTTTTCAGGGGAAGTAAATCACATGTGAAGAGATTACCTAATTTTCTCCGGTGGAGCAGCTGGTGGATTCTAACCGTGTGCCTTTAGGTTGGCAACACAACTCCTTACCACTAGGCCAACAGAGCTCTTTTTGTTCTTTTCGAAGCCCGTGACATATTTCACACTCTTCACCAGCACCACCATTCATTGTCCTTCAGTCTTTCTTTACTCATGGTTTAGTTTTCAGTTACATGCAAAGTGGTTGAAAATATTATCATGACTTTGGTTAGGTGTCTTTAATGTGACATAATTTCCCTAACAATTTAAAAAGGTCTTTGACCGCAAATATCCCCCAATGTAACATGCCTTGATTTCTTGGCTGCTGCTTCTATGAGTGTTGATTTCTTGGCTGCTGCTTACATGGGTTCATTAAAATGAAATATGTGAACACTTCAACTTTTTCTCCATCCATTATGCTACTGCCTTTTGGTCCAGGGATGAGAATTTTGCTTTTCTTGATACTGAAATGCAATCTATATATTGAAGGCTACAGTCTTTACTCCTGTTTAGTAAATAAAGCTTTGTGTGAATGATAAAGGAAAATTCCTAGGAGGATGAGTATGGGAAACTCAAGGAGGGAACAAGCATGACGGTCTTCCTAAGATGGCCAACTCTTATCAGTTTAATACACAAGCAAGCAGCAGTTTCCGCCAAATATATGCAGTGCATGTCTCACCTCTAAGACCGTTATTAGGAAAGATTGCAAACAATAATATCCACATTTGATTTAATCTGAAGGCCAAATAAGCTTAAACTTTCCTGCTTTTACAATTAAGAAGATATTCTTTCCTATTTGCTGAGTATCTATTGTGAACCAAATAATGACCTATCGTTATGCTGTTAGTTGCCCAGTCTGATGTATGGTGAGCTCATGTGACAGAATCTTAAAACTCAAACTTTTGCAATTCAGTTGGAGCCAACTCATTGCTGACCCTACAGCAGGTTCCTGAAGCTGTGATTCCTTGAAAGGAATTTGCTCATCTTCCTCTCCTGGAACTGCTGGTGGATTAGAGTCACCAGAGAGGTGTGGCCTTGGGGTAATTTGTGCAACTCCTTGTTGACTGTATCACTTGAGCTCAAATGACAGAGCAGAACTGCCTTGTAGAGTTTTCTATTTTGCAATCTTTATGGGAAGCAGATTGGCAGACCTTTTGTTGTGATGATACTGGATGGGTTCATACTGCCAACCTCTTCCATTTGTGTTTTGAATGAAAGTGTTTAAAGCAAATTGGTTTTGCATCAATCATGCATACATATTTTGTTTTATAATATTAATTATAATAATCATAATATAATCACACTTTTCTCACTTCTCTATTATGATTATTTCCATTAATCTTTCAATTATACTATATGTTCTATAATGAGTAAGGATGACAGAAGAAGAATCAATGCCTTTGAATTATGATGTTGGAGAAGAACACTGAATAGTCCTTGTTGTTGTTATGTACCATCAAGTCTGAACGGATCGGTAGCTGACCCTCCAGCGAGTTTTCAGAGGCAGTAAATCACACGGGAGGAGACTGTCTTTCTCCAGTGGAACAGATGGTGAACCCAAACTGTGTGCCTTCAGGATGACAGCATAACTCCTTACCTCTAGGCCATCGGAGGTCCCTGAATAGCCCATAGACTGCCAAAACTACCAAACAGCTATGTCTCAGGGAAAGTGCAGCCAGAGTGCTCTCTAGAGGCAAGGATGATGAAGCTTAATTTCACATACTTTAGGGATGTTGTAGGAGGAGATAGTAATTAGAAGGGGACATCATGCTTGGAAAGGTAGAGGGTCAGTGAAAGAGAAGAAGACCCTAAGTGAGTTGGATTGGACTTAAGTATGTCAGAGATTATGAGGATAGCGTGGGATAGGACAGGATAGATCTGTTGTTTGTGGGTTTGTCATGAGCCTTACTCAATTCTATGGCACCTAAAACAGCTTATCTTGTAGGTTTTACTCTTAGAAAAGTGCTGCTCTTGTGTCTTTAGATAGCAGGTTAGTTTAAGGAGTTAGGATCTCCCTGGTGTTACTATTTCCCTTAAAGACTTTTTCGGATGTTTCACTGAAAGTTGAGCTATGGAGGCCAGCTTGTTCCGGGTTTGAAGGACGACCTACACGCATAGTCTCAGGGAGTTGTTTTTTCTTTCCTTTTATGTCTTTTAGTTTTGTTCTGCATTCCCCCCTATTCTGTCAAAATCTTCTATTGGTTTCTGTAAATCAAGGAAATAATCTAGCATTACCTGATCAAAATAAGCAGAGCTGATGAGGGGCTTGCAGAAGAAGCAGGGAATAGAAAAATTCCACTAGCTGGCTCAAGGAATCTGTGTTTGTTAACAATCTTCCCACTCAGCAGCAAACAATGGAGTTACACCAAAAGTGGCTCATCTCAAAAACAAAACAAAACAAAACAAAATAGTAGCTCATCTAAGAAGACTAGAAGCAATACCAGGAAGTGGCAAGTCTTAAGAAACTTCAAGTAACATCAGAGAGAGGCTAGTCTCACAAGACTTCAAGCTTGTCTAACAAAGATAGAGGAAGGGCAAGTGTCCTTCCCCCCCCCCCCCCCGCCTTACACCCCAGCCTTAGAAGATGGATTTATTCTCGTCTCTTTGAGAGCAACTTTCCCCACTTCTTGCCATTACGGTCCTTCTGCATTGTTCTATCTTTATTAACAAACTAGGACTGGGAACCTCTTAGAATTCTAACAAGGTGCCTTTTGCTTTAATAAGCTTCTTTCCTTGCTGGGTTAACTACTGCACTCGGAATCTATCCTGTAGTTACCCTGCTCTCATCCTCATGGGGAACTATCTAGTGCTTCCCACTTACAGTGAAGAGATTCGTGGGCCTGACTTCTATAGTGCGTGTCATTTTTCATTTTAAAGCAGTCAGCATGGTAGCCAGGCATCATTTAGTTCTCCTTGTCTCAAGATTGTGGAAGTTTGTATGTATAATCCATTAATTAGCCCTTTGAACTGATTGTTTACATGTATTCTTGCTTTTCTTTCTTCTTGGCTCTGGACACAGAGGAACTAATAGTTGCATCTTAGTTAATAACTTGAAAGCTTTAAGACCTTAGTCACTAGTCACTTCACCAAAGTGGGATATAGAACATTGGCATCAAGGTCAATTAATATCCACTGAGATGATATGGTACTCACATAGTCAATATATGAGACCACGACAGCTCATTCTCTCAGGGTATATGGTTATAATGAAGAAGTTTACTAAAGTTGCACACCCATGTTTATTGCAGCTTTGTTCACAACAGCAAAGAGTTGGAAACAACCTAAGTGCCCATCAACAAACAAATGGATAGAGAAGCTATACACAATGGAATACTATGCTGCATTGAAAAACAAGGACCTCATGAAATAGTATACAAAATGGATGACCCTGGAGGACATTATGCTGAATGAAATATATCAGTCACACAAGGACAAATATTGCATAGTGCCACTGTTGTAAAAGGGGACTGACATAGGAGTTGAGGGGAGACTGAGAAAAAGGGGATAAATAATGTATACTGCATTGAAACAGATGAGGGAAAGAACTGTTTAAAAGGGATATATGACTAGGCATTATTGTCATGACACGAGTCCAGAACAAAGGCTGCAGAGTGGAGTGGACATGGGGGGGAGAGATTGTATAACAATGACAGAATTTTTCTTTTACTTTTCAAAGAGAAGAACTACATGGGGAGAGGGTAGGCAGGGAGAAAAGTACAACAAATGAATGGAAATGCAAAGTCTCTATAAACTTTCATTAAAATGAATAAAAAAAATAAAAAAGGGAAAAAGTTTACCAAACTTTGAAATAAAAAGGGGAAAATGTTTACCAAACTTTGCACCCTATTTACTGCCAACCTTTTGGCTAGCCCCTCAGAATTTTATTTCAACTTAATTCACTGCTATTGGATTGGAACCAACTCATAGCTGACACTCCAATGGGTTCTCTGGTTGTAAATTGAAGTGGAGAATATTGCCCATCTTTCTCTCATGGAAAGGCTGGTGGATTAGAACTGCAGAGAGAGCTACTTTTGAGTTAGAAGTACAGTTTTCTACAGACTATACCACCATAACTCTCATACATTCTACAGAGAATAAACAAAGAATGGAAGTATGTGGCATCTCAGACGGTAATAATGACTGTAGAGAAAAGGTAAGGGAGGGGAGGGAGATAGGTAGTAGTGTGTCAAAGCTTTGAATTAGATGACTAGGGATGACTTCACTGAGGTGACATCTGAACAGGGATTTACAGGCTAGGAGGGATTGCACCTAGCAGATGTTTTGGGGGGAGGTGGGGAGGGAAGGCTATTGCACAAAGAATAACCAGTGCAAAGGCCCAAGTGCAACCTTCTCAGGCTAAGGAACAACAAGGAGGCTAGTGTGGCTGAAGTGGAATAAGGGAGTGATGATGAGGTCAGAGGGCAGCTGGAAGACAATATTTTTATGTCCGTGCTGACTTAGCCCAGGCAATTTGCACCAATACTATTACTGAAAAGCCAAGGTTCTGCTGTCACCAGAAAAATCAATCTTGGAAACAGAGAATGGAATGGAAAAGGCAAATTTCTTATACATCACTATACAGGAGACAAGGAGTATGGACTTCCCAAATTCACCTCAGTGAAGGGAAGTTTTGAGGGAGTTTTGGTAGGTTAAGTTAAGGGCCCGGGGGAAAACTCAAGTTTATTGAATACTTTGAGGGGGGGAAATGTGAATTTATCTTAGAAGAGGAAATATTTGCACCTCAACAGACTTGCAGCTGGAGTCTGTGAGATGAGGTGCTTTAATCATCATAAGACAGGTACTGTAGGTTTTCTCTTTATGACTGCTTTTTAGAAGGTCATAAGGCAGTCACTCTTCTTACCTCTGCATGTGCATGACACATGAAAGCTCTTTCTGACAATTCAAGCTAGGGGTTATGTATTAAAGGTCATTGGAAAGGAACACCTAGAATTGCCTGTATTAGTTGACTTCCAGGCAACCTAAAGTTGTTTTCCTAGGTCTTGTGATAACATGGCAGGCTTTCTTGTTCTGAATTGTCTTAAGGGGAAGACACATTTTGCTAGGAAATAAATATGGTCTTATTCAGCAGATCATAGAAAAAGGGGAAAGGGGAGCAAATTTTCTAGCACCCAGCGAAGGATTTTACTTCCTATTTATTGCCACTGAAAAGGTTGTCTTTGATAAAAGGTTAGGTCTTATCTATTACTATATCAAAAAAAGAAAATGAATCCTAGCTGTTAATGCAGTGTGGAGATGCAAATAGCAGCAAAGAGCTTCAGGTTGTTAAAGAGGTCTTCCTCAAGGAAGACCCTTGATGAGACAGATTGATTCAGTGACTGGGGTAATGGGGGCAGGTGTGTCAGAGATGGTGAGATTGGCACAGGATAGGGCAGGGTTTAGTCCTGTTGTACAGAGGGTTGCTAGGAGTCACAAATGACTCGATGGCACATAACAACAACAACAAGATGACAAAATCTCAACCTGATAAGGAGATCTCTTTCAAGTGTCCTTTAGACTATGAGGACACTTCTTCTACTTTCAACCCATTACAGGGTATTTTAAAAGTCCATTTATTGTTTCTTTCTTGTTTGTTGCAATACTTCCAGGATTGAGGCTGGAGCTCTTCTTTCCAACTGAGTCAGATAGCCTGAGCCACTTTCTTCTTCACGTGAATTCCTGTCCTAGAATCTTCTCCCTGACCTGAATCTGTGACTAATCTAGGTTTCTGGGCTGGCAGTTTGGAGAGATGAGGAAGTAGGTGGAACAGTTCAACATTTATAAGTAGAAGCAATCAGTTGGTTCCAAACTATGTCCCAGTCTAGAGTGAGGACAGCTCCTGCTTGTCTCCTCTGTTGTGGACAACATGTTGTTTCTTATTCTAAACTTCCTTTTGGCAGCCTGTGTGTTGACCACTGCAGTCGAGTTATATGTACTTGTCTACCACCTTTTCACAGCAGATATCCCCAAGGGGATCAGTCACCCCATGAGGCTTCGAATCTTAGATTTCCTTCTCCAGACCTTGCTGACATGGGTGAGTTTTGTATTTTCTGTTTTCTTCTTCTAAGGGGTTAAGGAGGAAGCTGGGGAAAAACATCTACCACAAGTTCCTAACTTAAATGAACACTGGTATTATATAATCCCGTGTAAAAGCCAGTGGTACAATCTTCAAACTCAGATAATTCCCAATGCTGTTTTCAATCTCTTTGAAAGTTTCTTTTTGATGTTTGGGGCTTTTTTTTTCTTTGAGACTTTTTAAAAATTAATTTTAATGAAAGTTTACAGAGACTTTGGATTTCCATTCACTCATTGTTTCACTTTTCTCCCTGCCCAACCTCCCCCTCCTCCCACCGCCCAGTTCACTCTTCTCTTTGAAAAGTAAAATTCTTTTATTGTTATATAATCCCTCCCCACCCCCAAGTCCACTCCACTATGCAGCCTTCTTTTAGAATATTCGGGTTTTTTTAAAATCCCTTTTTATTTATTATTTTTGTTGTTGTTACTGCGTGCCTCTGACTGGCACAGGTAGAGACTGCCCCTCCTTCTCCAGCAGATCATTTGGTGGATTTGAACATGCCTTTGGGATTGTAGCACAGCTTCTTGCCACTAGGCCACCAGAGTTCCCTAAAATTTCTTAAACTCTTAAACTGAAAAAGCACAATATCCAGATGATTGAAAGAATGAATTACTTTCCCAATGAACAGAAAGATAAAATGATTATATAGGAATGACTTTTTCTTAATATTTTGGTTTCAGTTACTATCTAACTGCTTGTTCAAATAAGCAAACAACAAAAGAACAGTTTACTTGCCTTTGAGTTGAAACTGAATCATAGCTAACCATTCAGCAGGTCTTCAGAGGCTGTAAATCACACAGGAGAAAATATCTCTTTTAACATCCCACCTGTCTTTAGATTGTGTCACCAAAACTCCCTACAAGAAATGGACATGCAGCAAATGAGTAAATTAATACAGATGAGGGAAGCTACAGAATGTGATTTTTTAAAAAAAAAATATTTTGTGAGATTGGGTTATGGAAATCTTTTTGTGTAATGTAGTTAGTTTCTGCTGATTGTTCCTGTCTTACATAATTTAGGAAAATACATGTGAACATATCGTGGGAGGGATTGTGTAGATGCTGCTAAGAATGTACTGTACCAAAAAGTGGAAACAACCTAAACATCAGTCAGTAGATGAATGGTTTAAAATGAGTGTTGGCAACAAGAGAATGGCCGAATCTGACCTTCACTAACTCCACAAAGAGAAACTGTCCCATGAATGTTATCTAGAGTACAAAACTAATTCCTTTAAGGTCAGACATGACCTCCCATGCTCCTACATCTAATTCTACTAATTCTAACAGCAAACTTACTACTCTACTGGGTCTCAAATCCCTTGCAATTACCACACAGACTTCACAGAATCTTGCTCACAGTTAAGGGGTTTATTAGGGAAGTAAACAGGCTATATAATTCAGCTTGGCAGCAGTACACAGCCCCTCAGCCCATACAACTTCTCAAGTGTGGTCACAGGCTCTTTGACCTTCAGCTTCATGGCTTAGGTCAATGTTGCAAAATTCCCTTAGTCCCGTCAGTTATAGTGTTTCCCGCAACACTCCAGTAAGCTTGTGTTGAAGGCTTCTGGCTCTGGTGCTGTTGGGTAGCAGTCCCAAGTTGGCTCTGTCTCATGTTGGTCTTTGTTTCTCTGCGGAAGCTGCTGTGGATTTGGTGTAGCACTGGAATCTCTGCCTCCGAAGGGGGCATGCTGCTTTCTTTTCCTTGTTGGTATAAAGATTCTCAATTTCTGCCACCGAAATGGCTCAATTTAATTGTAGTGCAATTGCTAGGCTAGCCAGTATTCTTATAAGTAGATTGTTGGGGTTTGTTTTGTGTGTGTGCTGTAGAGTCGGAAATGACCCACAGCTGATCCTCCAGCAGCTTTTCAGAGGCAGGGAATTGCACAGAAAGAGATTGCCCTTCCTTCTTCCATGAAGCAGATGGTAGATTCGAACCATGTGCCTTTATGATTTCAGCGCAGCTTCCTACCACTAGGCCACCAGAGCTCCCTGTGGACAGACTAAAAAACCCTATTTGCATGGTCCTACCCATCTTTCTGACAAAGTTAATGGCTAGGAAAGTCCTTTTGAACAATAAATACTTGCTACCTCACATACTTTGAACACGTTGGGAGAAGGGGCTGTTCCTTGGAGAAGGGCATGATGCTGGGAAAGGTGGAGAGTCAGTGAAAGAGAGGCATCCCCTCGACCAGATGGATTGACACAGACTGCTGCAATGGGCTCTTGTGTATCAGGAAGTATGAGGATGACACAGGAAAGAACAGGGTTCAGATCTTTTGTTCATAGGATTGCTAAGAGTTGTACTTGACTCAGTGGCACCTAACAACAACAACCTCAGATGGATAAACTGTGATCTATGTAGTTGCCAGATGATAGGACTTAAGTAATTACCATAAAGTTAGACAAATTTGCTGAAGGAAGAATTCTTGATTTACTGAAGAATAAGAAAGATACATATTTATTAGAAATTAAGGTAGCCCTTCAGTGCCTGTAAGCAGTTATCTCCAAGAAAAAAAATATTCAGAGCTTTTTTAAGGTTGTTTTACATGGAAAGGGGTGTTTTTTCAGGGGTTGAAAGGAAATGTGATGTTGGTATAACTTCAGGTGACTATAACTCTCCTTCATCCTCTGCACACTAAACTTCAAGATGGGCCTAGATAAAAAGGATTCTGAAAGATGGTAACAAGACTTAATATGGGATGTTCATACATGTATGGAAAATTTTGGCTTCTGGTTAAATTATTCTTTGAATTGCCATCTTAGATCACTGCTCTCACTGTCCGCTGATTTTTTTGCTGCCCCCTTCTGGATAATAGCTTAGTTTACATTGACTTTCAAGGTTAAGTGTCTGATGTTTCCCATAAACTTTTTTTATGTTTTAGCTAGGCTAGACACTGCATGGTTCAAAATTGGGAAGGATGTATGCCAGGGATGTGTCCTGTCTCCATACCTTTTCAACATGTATGCAGAGCAGATTATCCGGGAGGCTGGGCTCTATAAGGAGAATTGTGGCATCAGAATTAGTGGAAGATCTATTAACAATCTGTGTTATGCAGATGACACAACCCTGCTTGCTGAAACTGAGGAGGACCTCATGCACTTGCTGCGGAGGGTCAAGGACTGCAGCATTCAGTATGAACTGAGGCTCAATGTCAAGAAGATAAAGATTCTCACCACTGGACCAATTGGCAGCATCAGGATGAGATTGTTCACAGCTTCAGTTTGCTCGGCTCCACGGTCAACACGCTTGGCACCAGCAGTCAGGAAATCAAAAAGCGTATCACGATGGGAAAGTCTGCTGTTAGGGACCTCTCTAAAGTACTCAAGAGCAACAGTGTCTCTCTGGAGACTAAGGTGCGCCTGATACAGGCCATGGTCTTTGCAATCATTTGTTATGCATCAGAGAGTTGGACAATGACTAGGGAGGACAGAAGAATTGATGCTTTTGAGCTGTGGTGCTGGAGAAGAGTATTGAATGTACCATGGACTGCCAAGAAAACAAACAAATTCATCCTGGAGAGGATTAAACCAAGCAACTCCTTGGAGGCAAGGATTCTGGGGCTTGTCTGACATACTTTAGACATGTTGCCAGGAGGGACGGGACATGTTGCCAGGAGGGACGGGTCCTTGGAGAGGGATATCATGCTTGGGAGGGTGGAGGGACGGCGCAGGAGGGGAAGACCATCTATGAGATGGATTGATTCAGTGACTGGGGTAATCAGGATGGGTGTGTAGGAGGCAGTGCGATTGGCACAGGATAGAGCAGGGTTTAGGGCTGTTGTGCATAGGGTCGCTATGAGTCACAAATGACTCGACAGCACATAACAACAACAACAACAGCAGCAGACATAGCTGTAACCTGTACATAGCTGTAAATATACATAAGATGCAATGCTAGAATATATGGATATATGGAAGCAGATTCCTTTGATTTTTCTTTCCTATCTTCCTAATTTCTTAAATAATATAATCTGGTTCCTTTGACTTTTCTTTTTACCAAAATCGTTTGCTGGGTCAGTGCTATACCAGGAAATTTGGAGGAACTCTAACTTGGTGACTCATAGAAGAGGTCTATATTTGTTCCTATTCTCAGGAAAGGTGACCTAGCAATGTGGAAATTTCAGAACAATATCCTTAATATCACATACACACAAAATGTTGTTGAAGAATATAAAAAAAAACAACCAAAAGAGCCAGAAATTCAAGTGGGGTCTAGAAGAGTCCATGAGACCAGGGATATCATTGCTTGTGTTAGATGGATCCTAGCTGAAAGCAAAGACTGCCAGAAGAATGTCTATTTGTGTTTTACTGACTATGCAAGGGTATTTGTGTGGGTCTTAGCAAACGATGGTTAACATTGAGAAGAATGAGAATCCCAGAACACTTCATTATGCTCATGCAAAATCTATACCCAAATCAAAAGGCTTAACAGAGCAAGAGAACACGGCATGGTTTAAAATCAAGAAGAGTGTGCATCAGAGTTGTATACTTTCTCCATATCTATTCAATCTGTATGCTGAGCACATAATTTGTGAAGCTGAACTCTAGAAGAAGAATGTGCCATCAGGATCAGTGAAGGCTCATCAACAACCTGCATTATGTAGATGACACAACCTTGCTTTCTGAAAGTGAGGAGGATTTTAAAAGCTGCAGAAGACCAAGAACTACAGCCTTCAGTGTGGATTACATTTCAACATCAAGAAAACCAATGTCCTCTCCACTAGACCAATAGGCCACACCATGATAAATGGACATAATATTGAAGTTGTCAATTATTTCATCTTATTTGAATCAACAATAAACATTCTTGGTACTAATAGTCAGAAAATCAGGAGACATATTTGTGTTAAGAAAGGCTGCTGTTAGGGATCTCTCTAAAATAGTGAAGAGCATTAATGTCCGTTTGAAGACTAAGATGACCTGATTGAAGCCATGGTTTTTTCAATAGTTTGCTCTGCATCTGATAGCTGGGCAATGGATAAGAATGACAGAAGAATTGATGCTTTTGAGTTGTTGTGCTGAAGAATAGTACTCAATATCCCATAGACTGTGAAAAGAACAAACACATTTCTTGGAGAAGGTACAGCCAGAGTGCTCCTAAGAGGGAAGAATGATGAAACTTCATCTCACATGCTTTGAGTATGTTGCTTGGAGAGGGACATCATGCTTGGAAAGTCAAAGAATTAGTGAAAGAGAGGAAGACTCCTGTAATGAAATGGATTGACAGTGACTGCAATGATGGGCTCAATATATCAGATGATGAGAATGGCACAAGATAGGAAAAGGTTTATATGTTGTTGATAGGACCACTATAAGTCATACTCATCTCAGTGACACCTAACAACAAGAAGTGAAATGAAATCTTTGTTGAACTCATTCATTCACTTTGCCTTCGAATTGGAACAGATTCAGATTTGTTGAACTCACCAAATGGGTGGGGGTTTTTTTGTTTGTTTTTGTTTTGTTTGTTATTTTTCTTTTCATTTGGAGCCAAAAATCTCAATGACCAAAACAAATCTTTATTTTTGTGTAACTGTGTAAATGTGATCCAATGTGTCCACTGCTAGGTTTTCAGAAAGAAACATGCTATAAATAAGCAAACTACATCTGCTCACAAACGTGTATGGACTCCTCAGATGTCGCATCAAGACCTCTACTTACAGACCACTCACAGTAGGACATTTTTAGTATTAAGTGTAGCATGATGTTAAGCCGTTGCAGCTTTTGCACATACATGTTGCACTTCTGGCTGATAATGCAGGAAATTTTGCAGCATTATACTGTGAAGCAAGGTTGCATCCAGCACTTTAAATGGCATCAATATCAATGTCATCATCTTTGTTGTCAGACTTCACAGTTTCAACTTTAGGTACACTGGCAGTCTTCGAATATACCACCTCAATATTTTCATCTTCATCTTCCTCTTCACCACCAGAAGATTCCTCCTCTGCCTCCTTCAACCATTTTATAAATGGTTCTGCTTTCACACGGATCTCCTTGGCAAATTCTTTTGAGACATACTTCTTGGAGGCCTTCTCCGACCAGCTGATGATTACCTCCTCTTCCAGAAGGTCTGCATCATACATCTCCTTCAGGATGTGTGGGATCTTGGAGAGGAGCTGTGCCTGGTGCAGCTACCACACACTCTAAACCATGGAGAAGGTACCGCTGAGCTTTTTTGTTGTTGTGACAAAATCGTAAAAAATGGCGCCTGTATTTCTTGATTTGTTCTCTTATCTTCTCATTAAAAAGAACTTCAGTCAAAACAAGAGGGCCCATAGCTTTCACATCCAGCCTTTACGCTTCAGCAACAATCTCTTTGTCAGACAAATCAATAATTCTCTCTTCTTTCTTTTTCTTAACAAAATCAAACAAAATGTTGACTCGTTCTTCAGTGGTCCGCTCCAAATCATCACTAAGGGTCAGAACTTTTGCGTGGTCACTGATTTCATCCATTCTGCGCCTCGGGGCTTCCTCTGTTGTATCCTCTCCACAGTCATCATCTTCCTCTTCTTCCAGAGCATGGGGAGGAGGGCTGATGTCATGTGGAGGTGGAGGTGGAGGCGTCTCACTGCTGGACACAGAGCCGTTCTCCTTGTCCTTGCCCTTTCTGGTTTTCTTTTCCTTTTCTTTCTTAGCTGTGCCACTGTCACTATTCTCAAGTGGGTTTTTGAGAATGAAAGTGCAGAGTTTATGATGAGTGTCAAGCAGGCCTCTGTAGCCACAGGCTTTACGAGAATTCCCTATTGTTTGTCTCTTTGGATTGACATGAAGATCTGTTTCAGGATTCTAGCACTCAGGACAGAGAACAAATTTTTTTTCTATAATTATATTTTATTAATTTTCATAAACATTTACAGAGATTTTGGGTTTCCATTCATTCATTGTTGCACTATTC
>NW_006400011.1:3801333-3817238 GCF_000299155.1 Elephantulus edwardii
CATTGATCTATGTGTCTGTCATTGTACCAGTACCATGCTGTCTTTACCACTACGGCAGTGTAGTAGGATTTGAAATCAGGGAGTGAGATACCTCCTACCGAGAGAACAAATTTTTTTATTAAGTCCGTCCAACATGTCTTGCAGCTTGTTCGCCTCATGAGATCCATTGACAGTGTAGCGGTCATTCTTAACATCAAACTGGGTCTGTACTCCCAGCTCACGACCAAAATATTTGGTGGGATACGTTGGAGGCCGATTAAGCGCCTTTGCAACGTCAACCATGTTGACTATCACTGTCTTGATTCCATTTCCTTTGCCCGCAACCTTGGCAATCAGACGGGGCATCTTGTAGCGATAGAACTGGTCTGACACGCTGTGGTTTACATTGACAGACATTTTGGCTTATTAGTAGCTTTATCAATAAGATGGAGAGATCTTTGATTGCAACTTTTTAGTATCTTCTGTCTGGAGAAGAAGGGATGACATAAACGACTGCAAGAGTTCTCGGTCTCTGACATGAAAAAATCTTGGCCGCCGAGGCTGGAATTGCCTTGCGTGCAGGCTATGCTTCCCCAATACAGGTACCAGTAGCTGCGCAACACCTCGTTTTCGTCAAATAAAGACCTAAACCCAACGCTGCTCGCCCGGGACTGGGATGAAGTGCGGCGCGTGGTCATCGGGTCTGAGACAGAGGCTGGCGGGCGGACGAGAGTGGGCTGGTGCTGCCGCCGAGCGCGGAGGAGTCCCAGCGACGTCTGGGGTCCACACCCGTCAGCACCGGAGCTGGCGACCTGTGGACAGAGCACCGTGAGGCGGCGGGAGCGGCTATAAGTCGCATGGTGACTGGTGGATTCACACTACCAGTCTTTGGATTGACAGCCCAACTCCTTACCTACTAGGTCACTAGAACTCCTTTATGGATGGAGTGTGAAGACATTATGTTGAATGAAGTAAGTGCATCACACACAAACATACACACACACACACAGCCAGCAAGCAAAAACTCCCAAACTGAGAAAAGGCAAATTTCTAAATACCAAAGTTAATTAATAATTACCATTGCCAGCAGGAATGGAGCTTTTTGCCTATGAAATACTGCTTTTTAGTTTAGAATGATGGAAAAACTACATGATCACATGAGGTCACCATGATTTCAAATCAACTTGATTTACCAGACAACACCGTAGAAGAGCAACCTTTTCTGGCTGAGTACATGCGTATCTCATGGTCAGTTTGTACAACTTGTTCCGACAATTTCCATCCTGCTCTTAAAATGTTGATGTGATGGTTAGGTTCTGTTAAGTAGTGTCTAATTCATAGTGGTCCCATGTATAATAGAAGGAAATGCTTCCTGAATCGGTACTACTCTCACAAACTTTACACTTGAGCCCATCACTGGAGTCACTGTGCCAACGAGTCTCATTAGAGGAAGTTCTTCTCCTTCACTGATCTTCTCATTTTCCAAGCTTTTTGTCCCTGTCTGTGCCCTCCTCACACAGGCGCATCCAAAGGATGTTAAGTAAAGTGTCACTATCCTTGTTTGTTGACTACACTTCTTCCAGGATGAATTTGTTTTCTTCTTTTGGCAGTCTCTGACATATTCAATACTCTTCAGAAATGCCAGAAGTCAGAGACCTCAGTATTTCTTTAGTCTTCCTTATTTATTCATTGTCCCATTTTACATGCATTTGAAGTGATATCATGAGACTTTGACAACTAAGGCGTGCCTAACCCAAGCCAAGCCATCAATTTCAATTGCCAACTGCAAATCTTTCCTTTCCGGGACTGTTCCTATTTCTATATTTCAAATCAGGCCCACTGTTGTACCAAATTTCAAAATTATTAGACTTTCAAAAGGGTCAGACGTTCACAGAGAGTGACTAGAGGGAGAAGCCACTCTTTATTTTCTATTATTTATTATAATAGACTTGGTTCCCTGGAAAAGTACTGTTGTTGCTGCTGTTAGGTGCCATTGAGTAGAGAATGAATCATAGTGACCCTATGAGCAACAGATCTGAAGTCTGTCCTGTCCTGTGCCATCCTCACACACTTAATGTGTCACACACATCCCTGACACTGTTAAAGCCTGTTACTGTAGGTGCTCTATCTCAAGGGTCTTCCTCTCTTAGGCCAACTCTCTACCTTTTCAAGCATGCTTGATTGCAATTCTAAGGAATAACTCCTCTAACAAACGACACGCCCAAAGCAAGTGAGACAAAACTTCACCCTCCTTGCCTTACAGTGGCTGCAATATTCAGTGCTCTTCTCCACGAACCAGAGCTCAAAGGCACCAATTTTTCTTCCGTCATTCTTATCCTTCATCCTACTCTCAGACTTTTAAAAAGTGATTGATTGATTGAAAAGGCCATGGCCTGAATCAGGGGCACTTTAGCCTTAACCACATCATAGTCTGACATCATTATTCCTCAGTATTTAGAGAGGTCCCTGACTACAAACTTGCTCAGTGCAATATGTCTCCTGATCACCTGAATGCTGATATCAAGGGTGTTGATTGAAGATCCAAGTAAGATGAAATCATTGACAATTTCAGTCTTTTCCCCATCTATCGTAATGTTGCCTATTGGGCCAGTGGTAAACATTTTTGTTTTCTTGATACTGAGATGTCTTTCATCTTTGTTTTTCCTTTTTTTTATTAATTTCAAAGAACATCTATAGAGATTTTGGAATTCCATTTATTCATTGTTGCACTTTTCTCCCCACCCCCACCCCCACCCCGTTCGCTCCTCTCCTTGAAAAGCAAAAGAAAAACTCCCTCATTGGTACACAATTTCTCCCCCCCTCCCCCCCCCCAACCCCACCCCAAATATACTCCACTCTGCAACAAGTGTTTCAAGTCCTCACTTTCACCAAGCAAGGTTGTGTTATCTGAATAACACAGGTTGTTGATGAATCTTTCTCTGATCCTGATGCCACATTCTTCTTCATAGAGACCAGTTTCTCAAATAATTTGTTTAGTTTACCAATTGAATAGGTATAAAGAAAGGATAACTTTCTTTTTGATGTAAACTTTTCTTAATTTTAAACCATGAGCGTTCCTTTGCTCAGTTCGAAGAACAGCTTCTTGATCCAGGTATAGGTTTCAAATGAGCATAATTAAGTGTTCCAGGATTCCTGTTCTTCTCAATGTTAGCCATAATTTGTTATGATCTACTCAGCCAAATGTCTTTGCATAGTCAATAAAACCCAAATAGACATACTTCTAGTATTCTCTGCTTTCAACCAGGATCCATCAGACATCAGCAATGATATCCCTGGTGCTATGCCTCTTCTAAACCCTGCTTGATTTTCTGGAAGTGTTGTGTCAATGTACAGTTCTAGCCATTTTTGGATAATCTTCAGCAATATTTTTATTGTTTGTTGTTTGTAGTAGTAATGATATTGTTCTATGGTATCCACATTTTGGGGTTACCTTTATTGAGAATGTGAACACATTTGTCTCTTCCAGTCATGTGGTCAGGCAGCTGTTTTCTAATTTTCTAGTATAGACTGGTGAGCACATCCAAAGCTGCATGTGTTAGCTGAGACATTTCAATTGGTATCCCATCAATTCATGGGGCCTTATTTTTTGTCAATTTCTTGAGTGCAGCTTGGACTTCTTCCTTCATTACCGTTCACTCTTGATCATATTCTACCTCCTGAAATATTTCAGTGTTGACCAGTTCTTCTTGGTATGGTAACTGTATGTATTCTCTCCATCTTTTGATAATCCTTGGATCATTCCAGATTTTACCCATACTATTTTTCAGTATTGCAACTCGAGGCTTAAATGTATTTTTTACTTATTTTAGCTTGAGAAATGCTGAGTGAGTTCTTCCCTTTTTTTCCTCTCTATTTCCATCCCTCTGTATATTTTGTGATAATATTTTGTTCTGTCTTTAGATTCTATGGAGAAGTTTTAGGTTTCAGAAAAAATATGCAGAAAGAACAAAGAGCTCCCATATACTCCTTGTCTCCTACATGCTACTTCTCCTATTATTAACAATTTGCACTCCTCTGAAATAATTGTTACTAATTTGTGTAAGAGTGTTGAGGCATTATTACAATGTTGTTGTTGTTGCTGCTGTTCTTATGTACTGTCAAGTCACCCATGACTCACAGATACCCTATGAAACCTGCCCTATCATGAGCCAGTGTCACTGACTCAGACACACCTACCCCCATTACCCCAGTTACTGTATCAGTCCATCTCATCTGGAGTTGTCCTCTCCTGCACTGTCCCTTCACCTTTCTGAGCATGATGTCCTTCTTCAAAGATTGGTCCCTCCTGGCCACATGCCCAAAGTATATGAGATGGAGCTTCAAAGTCCTAACCTCCAAGGAGAAACTTGGCTTTACCCTCTCCAAGACAGACTTGTTTTCAACTCAAAGACATCAATTGTTCTTCTGTCATCCTTAGTTATTGTACAGCTCTCTGATGCATAGAAAGTAACTGTGAAGACCATGGCCTGGATCAGACACGCTTTAGTCTCTAGACTGACATCTTTGCATCTCAGTACTCTGGAGAGGTTCCTGACAGCAGATTTTTCCAGTGCAATTTTTCTTTTGATTTCCTGACTGCTAGTGCCAAGAGTGTTGATTGTGGATCCGAACAAGCTGTAATTGTTATCAACTTCAATTTCTTTTCCATCTACCATGGTGCTACCAGTTGACCCAGTGGTGAGAATCTTTGTTTCCTTGATGTTAAGCAAAACCTAGAAAAAGGAAATATTGTAGAAGGCAGATACCTGTCAAAGAAGGGAAACCCAAATATTTCCCATTAATATAAAGTGAAGGGAGCTCTGGTTGGTTGCTTAGTGGTAAGAAGCTGTGTTGCAATCCCAAAGACACCAGTTAGAATCCACTAACTGATCCACAGGAGAAGGATAGTTAATTTCCTCCACTGTGATTTACTGCCTCTGTAGACCCACTGGAGGGTCAGCAATGAGTCTGTTCTGACTTGACAACTCACAACAACAATATAAAGTGATAGAAAAGTGGTACAATTGCATCTGTCAAATGTGGAAAAGTTACAAGAGCCAGAAAACAGAGGAGTTACATTGAGTTTCATGTCTCACAGATTTCAAGGTATTAAGTAAAGTCTGAATAGGATTAATAAAGTTGATCTCTGTGCAGTGCAGTTTTAAGGGTTTCTAGATACAACATTGGAAATATTCATTTGTCTATGCCCAAAGTTTGGAAGACAGTTACTTATCCAACTGACTGGAAGTGGTTAATATTTTTGTCCATTCCAAAGAGTAAAATTGATTTAAGAGAATACTTATATTATCGAGAAATATCATTAATATCACATGAAAGCAAAATTTTGTGACGATATCTTGCAAACAATTGTAGTGATGTCAACACAAGGAACTTCCAGAAATTCAAGCTGGATTCGCAGAGGATACAGAATGAAGAATATCATTATTGATGTCAGATGACACTTGGCTGTAATCAGAAAATAGCAAAAACATGTTTGCCTATATTTTAGTGACTATACAATGGCATTTGGCTGTGTGGATGATAACAGACGGCTATTATTTTGAAGGTTGGGAGTTCAGAACTATTAATGATGTTCTTATAGAATCTGCACATAGACCAAGAAGCTGTTGTTTAAACAGAGCAAAGAGGATATTGCAATGTTTAAAACTAGGAAAAGTGTATATCAGGATTGCATCCATTTACCACACTTATTTAACCTTGAAGTTGAGCAAATAATCAATAAACTGGACTATACAAAAAGAATATAGTATCAGAATTGGAGGAAGATTCATTAACAACCTTCCAAATGCAGATGGCACAACCTTGCTTGTCAAAAACAAAGATGACTTGAAGTACTTACTGGTGAATATCAAAGATTATAGCCTTCTGTATGGATTATTTCTCAACATAAAGAAAACAAAATCCTCACAACTCAACCAATAAGCAATATCAGGACAAATGAAGAAAAGACTGATGTCGAGACTTTCAGTTTTTAAATTTACTAAGTAAATTTACTTAGATATGCAATAGATGTCCAAGGAAACAATAGTCAAGAAAAAAAATCAATGTTTTGCATTGGGCAAATATGCTACCAAAAATATCTTTAAATAAAGTATTGAAGAACAATAGTTTTAAGACTAAAGTGTGAATATTCCAAGCCATAATGTTTTCAATCACCCCACACACATGAGGAAAAAACCTCAAAAGTCCAAAATTCTGCAGCCAAGTCAGTAGAGAGTTGTGTTTCCAAAAGAAAGCTGAGCAGTTTGAATCCACTCACTACTTCGAGAAAAAGATGAGCAGTCTCCTCTCATACAATCTACAGCTTCTGAAAACTCACTGAGGAGCATGTATGAGTTTATTCCAACCCAAGAGCAATGAGTTGAGAATTTAATTTGCATAAAAAAGTTGGACAAGGAATAAGGAAAAAATGAAGAATTGAATTTTTTTAATTACAGTGTTGAGGAAGAATATTGAATATACCGTTTGTGATGATTAAGATCATGGGTCAGTTTGACTATCCCATGATCTCAGTGGGTTGTCAGATGAGATGCAATCACCCTCCAATTAATATGAGCAATCATTTGGCATGAGAGCTTTGTTGGAAGTATGGCCTGCATCTAAGATAGATAGAGAGAGATAGAGATAGAGATAGAGATAAACACACACACACACACACACACACACACACACACACTATGGCTACATTTGCTCACCCTTAATAGATGCTGCATCTGACTCATCATTCTCTCTCATTCTTTCTTTGGGATGTGAGTCAAGGGTCAGTTTTACAATCAGCAGATTCCAGAATTTGTCAGCTTCCATAAGCCAGCAGTCTATTGTTTCATTTGCCAAGATGAAACCTCCAACTTGACACCTGGCCCAAGTGTCTTCAATTACATGAGTCATTTCTTTTATGTAGTTGTACCTGAACCATAGCTGACCCTCCTGTAGATTTTCTGAAACTATAAATTGCACAAGAGATTGCCCAATTTTTTCCCTATGAAGCTTCTGGTGGATTCCAACCATTAGAGAAGTTCCACCTTTAGCTTAGCCTTGCAGTTCTCTACAAACTACACTCCATGCTGTTGTTATGTACTCTCATGTCAACTAAGACACTAGCAACTCTACAAACAGATCCTATCCTGCGTCATCCTCACCATCTCTGAAATACTTGAGCCCATTACTACAGTTACTGTGTCAATACATCTTGTTGAAGATCTTCCTCTCTTATGCTGACCTTCTCTGCCTTTTTCAAACTTGATGTCCTTTTCTAAGGACTAGCTGCTCCTCACAACATGCCTAAAGTATGTGAGATGGAGCTTCACCATTTTTGCCTCCCAGGAGAACCCTGGTTGCACTTTCTCCAAGACAAATTTATTTGTTCTGTTGGCAGTCTATAGGATATTCAGTACTCTTCTCTAGCACCACAACTCAAAGACATCAATTCTTCTTCTGTCATCCTTAGTCATGGTCCAACTTTCAAATCATGGCAAGCAACTGAGAAAACCATGGCTTAGGTTAGGAGCATATTAATCTTTAAATTAAACCCTTTCTCTTTAAGATTTTGGAGAGGTCCTTGACAGCTGATGTTCTGATTTCTTGACTGTTGGTACCAAGGGTCTTGATTGTAGATCCAAGCAAAATGAAATTGTTTACAATGTCAATCTTTTATCTATTATCTATCATCTATCTATCTATCTATCATGATGTTGGCTCTTGGCTCAGAGGTGAGGATTTTTTTTCTCTTGACATTGAGATGTAGTTCGTATTGAAGTCTGTAGTCTTCGATCACCTACAGCAAGTGTTTCAAGTTGTCTTTGCTTTCAACAAGCAAGTTTGTGTCATCTGCATAACACAGATTATTTTTATAAGTTTGTTTTTATGCAGATTTTTCCTCACACTTTCCTCTATTGACATTATATTTTAAACAATTATTCCCATACACTGTGTTTAATAAAATTAATCACCATTGCACTGTGCCCATCTCTTCACGTCCCCACCAGAGCTTTTCCATTTTCTGTAAGCCCTCCCTTTACCAAATTGTGCAACCTTGTGATTTCCTCCCTATCCATCCTCGCACCTCTGCTCCCACTCGTCCACCCTTGGACATCCATACACCAGTTATCCTTCTATGTTTACAATAATGGTCTTTGCATAATCTGTTTTATTAATGAGTATTCCTCTAACCCTGATGCCACATTCTTCTTCATAAAGTCTAGCTTCTTGAACGATTTGCTCAGATACAGGTTAAATAGCTACAGAGATAAGATACAACTCTGATGCTCATCTTTCTTGATACTAAATCATGCAGAGTTTCCCTGCTCTATTGTGTACCATCAAGCTGACTCTCCAGTGGGTTTACAGAGACAGTTAATCACATGGGAGGAGATCGCCTACCTTTCTTCCACACACATAAATACACAAGCATACACATATGTTGTCGTTAGGCACCTCAAGTCACCTCTGAGTATATATGCACCTTCCATTGGTTTTACTCCTCTAGAGGATTCCAGCCTAAGACATTGTGGACTTTCAGAAGAACCAACAAGTTTGTCTTAGAAGGGAAGGCAGAATCTTCCTTAGATGTGAGGATAGAGGAACTCCATCTCACTCACTTTGCACATGTTGTCAAGAGAGACCAGTTCCCAGAGAGGGACACCATGCTTAGTAAAGCAGAAGATGTGCAAAATTGGATGAAGACTCGATGAAATGGATTGACACAGACGCTACAACAATGGGCTCCCATATATCACTAGTTTAGAGGGAGGCACAGAACTGAACAGCCATTTTATTCCGTCAAACATAAGGTATCTAATAGCAAAGAAATTACTAGGTGTATCTAATAACACTAACAAAGGTACTGAAAAATGGATACATAAAGTCATGTGGCCACTATGACAGAATATTATACAGAATAGTTTGTTGTTGTTGTTGTTGTTGTTGTTGTGTGCCATTGAGTTTCTAGCGACTCATAGCGACCCTATGCACAACAGCCCTAAACCCTGCTCTGGCATGTGCCAATCGCACTGCCTCCGACACACCCATCCTGATTATGCTAGTCACTGAATCAATCCACCTCATAGAGGGTCTTCCCCTCCTGCACCATCCCTCCACCCTCCCAAGCATGATGTCCTTCTCCAAGGACCGGTCTCTCCTTACAACATGTCCAAAGTATGTCAGATGAAACACCAGAATCCTTGCCTCCAAGGAGCAGCCCCGTTTAACCCTCTCCAGGATGAATCTGTTTTCTTAGAAGTTCATGGTACACTCAATACTCTTCTCCAACACTACAGCTAAAAGGCATCAATTCTCCTTCTATCCTCCCTAGTCATTGTCCAACTCTCCAATGCAGAACAAGTGATTGCAAAGACCATGGCCTGAATTAGACACACCTTAGTCTCCAGAGTGACACTATTGCTCTTCAGTACTTTAGAGAGGTCCTTAACAGCAGACTTTTCCATCGAAATACGTCTTTTAATTTCCTGGCTGGTGGTGCCAAGAATGTTGACTATGGACCCAAGCAAACTAAAGCTGTGAACAATCTCGATCTCTTCACCATCTATCCTGATGCTGCCATTTGATCCAGTGGTGAGAATCTTTGTCTTCTTCATGTTAAGCCTCAATCCATATTGAAGGCCGCAGTCCTTGACCTTCTGCAGCAAGCGCTTCAGTTCCTCCTCAGTTTCAGCAAGCAGGGTTATGTCATCTATATAACACAGATTATTGATAGATCTTCCACCAATCCTGATGCCACATTTCTCCTCATGAGCCCAGTCTCTCAGATAATCTGTTCTGCATACAGGTTGAAAAGGTATGGAGACAGGACACATCCCTGCCTTAAACATACTCTTGCTTCACCTAGTCCATCTCTCCTCTTTCTCCCTTAGCCCTCTAGTTATTCTTAGAAGGTAGATATGGAAGCAGAACTTGAAATATATCATGTCCATATAATTTCTTTGTCTATATTGGAGTGGTTTCTGTTTTTCTCTTTCAGAATGTTGAAGACAGTATGTAGGCTTTTTTCATATTGACCTCATCATTGTTAAGTGCCCTCAAATCAATTGCATCTACTTCATGTCGCCTCGGTAACTGAGTAGAACTGCTCCAAAGGGTTTCCTAGGACATAATCATGTTGCTGAAATGGAAAAGGGGTTAAAACACTTATCAAAGAAGATCAAAGTCCTCAAGATGGGTTACACCTTAGCTTAAAGAAAACAAATTCTCACCACTGAATCAATAGACAACACTATGATAGATGGGCGTGGGGGGGGGCGGGGAGATTGAAGTTGTCAGCACTTTTTTTAACAAGGATTCAGAGTCAACAACCATGGTAGCAGCAGTCAAGAAATCGAAAGATAATGTTTCATTAGGAAGATCTGTCATCAAGGACCACTCCAAAGTGCTAATGAGCAAGAATGTCAGTTTAAAGACTGAGGTGTCCCTGATCCAAGCCATGGTCTTTTCAATTGCTTTCTTTTCATCTGAAAGTTAGACAATGAATGCTATTGGTTTGTTTTTGTTTGGTTTGGTTTGGTTTTATTTTGTGAAGCACCATCTAGTCAACTACAACTTATAGCAACCCTGTGAACAACAGATCTGAACTCTGTCCTATCCTGTGCCATCTTCATCATATCTGGCACACTTGAGCCCATTGCTACCCTCACTGTGTCAATCCACTTCATTGAGGATCTTCCTCTCTTTCACTGATCTTCCTCTCTTTTACCTTTCCAAGTATGATGTCTTTTTCCAAGGAATAGCCTCTCCTAGCAACATGCTTAAAGTATGTGAGACAAAGCTTTGTCATCTTTGCCTCCAAGGAATATGCTGGCTGTCTTTCCCCCAAGACATATCTGTTTGCTACTTTGGTAGTCCATGAAATATTCAGTATTTTTCTCTAACACCAGAGCTCAAAGGCATTAACTCTTCTTCTCTTATCCTTATTCATTGTTCAACTCTCAGATGCATATATAGTCATGGGAAAGAACATGGCCTGAATCAGGTGCATCTTAGTCTTCAAACTGATATCATTGTTAGGTGCTGTTGAGTTGAGTATGACTCTTAGTGATCCTATGGACAATTGATCTGTCTGATCCTGTGCCATCCTTATTCATTGTCCAGCTCTCAAATGCAAGTAATTGAGAGACCGTAGCCTGAATCAGATGCTCCTCAGTAATTTAGAAGGTCCATTACAGAGGACTTATTCAAAGCTATACATCTCCTTGGTGCTAATTGTGGATCCAAGTAAGATGAAACCATTGACAATTTCAACTTTTTCTCCATTTATCATGACATTGCTTACTGGTTCCATGGTGAGGATTTTTGTCTTCTTGAACTTGGGATGCAATCCATATTGAAGGATGTAGTCTTTGTTTGATCTTCTGCAGCAAGCATTTCAAGTTCTTCTCATTTTCTGCAAACAAGGTTGTGTCATCTGCATAACACAGGTGGTTGATAAATTTTTCTCCAATCCTAATGTCACATTCTTCTTCATAGAATCCAACTTCTAGAATGATTTGTTCAACATAGAGATTGAATAAATATGGATAAAGGATACAACCTTGACACACACCTTTCCTGATTTTAAAATTAGCAGTGCTCTATTCAAACAACAGCTTCTTGGTCTACCTATGGGTTTCTTATGAGCAAAATTAAATATTACAGAATCCCCTTTTTTCTCAATGTTAGTCATAGTTTATTATCCATACCAAAAAAATGCCTTTGCCTCGTGGATGAAACAGAAACAGATACTGTTCTGGTATTCTCTGCTTTCAGTCAGGATCCATCTGACATCAGCAATGATGTCCCTTGTGCCATGATCTTTTCTAAACCCAGCTTAAACTTCTGGAAGTTCTCTGTTAATGTACTGTTCTGGCAATTTTTGTATGATCTTCAGCAATATTTTGCTACCATGTGCTAGTAACTACATTGTTAGATAATTTCCCTATTCTATTTCATAGCCTTTCCTATGAATTGGGGAGGAGGACCTTTTTCAGTCAGTTGACCAACTAGCTTTCCTCCAAATATCCTGGCATAGACTGATGAGCATGTCCAGGGCTGTATCTGTTAGTTGAAACATGTTCATTTTTATCCCATCGATTCCTGGAGAAGACAAAGATTCTCACCACTGGACCAATTGGCAGCATCAGGATGGATGGTGAAGAGATTGAGATTTTTCACAGCTTTAGTTTGCTTGCCTCCACAGTCAACACTCTTGGCACCAGCAGCCAGAAAATTAAAGGAAGTATTGGGATGGGAAAGTCTGCTGTTAGGGACCTCTCCAAAGTCCTGGAGAACAATGGTGTCATGCTGGAGACTAAGGTGTGTCTGATACAGGCCATGGTCTTTGCAATCACTTCCTATGTGTCAGAGAGTCAGACAATGACTAGGGAGGATAGAAGGAGAATTGATGCCTTTGAGCTGTGGTGCTGGAGAAGAGTATTGAATGTACCATGGACTGCCAAGAAAACAAACAGATTCATCCTGGAGAGGGTTAAACGGGGCTGCTCCTTGGAGGCAAGGATTCTGAGGCTTTGTCTAACATACTTTGGACATGTTGTAAGGAGGGACTGGTCCTTGGAGAGGGACATCATGCTTGGGAGGGTGGAGGGACAGCACAGGAGGGGAACACCCTCTGTGAGGTGGATTGATTCAGTGACTGGGGTAATCGGGGTGGATGTGTCAGAGACAGTGCAATTGACACAAGACAGAGCAGGGTTTAGGGCTGTTGTACATAGGGTCGCTATGAGTCACAAGCGACTCAACAGTACATAACAACAACAATGCATTCAGTGAATTTTGTTATCACTAGTTCTTGTTCATACAGTACTTTCCGAAATTTTCCAGTGTCAACGAATTCATTTTGGTACAGAGATACTGTATATTCCTTCCATCTTCCTTTGAGGCTTTCTGTATAATTCATTATTGTGCCTATAGTATCTCTCATTATTGTTTTGATAATTATGAATTGTGATTCTGGGAAAGAATATTGGACATACCATGGATATCCAAAGAGCAAACTTCTGTCTTGAAAGAAGTACAGGTAGAAGTTTCCTTAGGAGCAAAGACTGTGAGACTCTCTCATGTACCTGATACATGTTGTCAGGAAGGACCAGTCTTTGGGAAAGAATCAGGTTTGGAAAGGTAAAGAGTCATTGGAAGAGGTGAAAATAGTTAGCAATGGTCTTAAGCACTGTGGAGATTATGAAGATAGCACACAATATATGTAAAGGTTTCAATTTGTTGTTCATAGGGTTACTAGAAAGCAGAATTCACTTGATAGCACCTAACAATGACAATCTTTATAGAAACAGATCACTAGTTCTTTCTTTTATGAAAGAAGAAAATATGTAATTATGGTCCTTTCATGTATATTCATGACATGTTGTTGTTATATGTCATTGAGTCACCTCAAACTCATAATGACCCCATATACAATAGCTCTGAACCATGTCCTATCCTGAGCCAGTCTCACTGTCTCTAACACACCCATTACCCCAATTACTGTGTCAATCTATATGATCTGAGTTCTTTCTTTCCTGAGCTGTCCTTCCACTTGTCCTAGCATGATATCCCTCTCCAGGAACTAACTGTTCTCTCCTGGCCATGTGCCCAAAGTCTGTGAGACAGAGTTTTGAAATCCTCCCCTCCAAGAAGCAGCCTGGTTTCACCATCTTCACAATAAACCTGTTTGTTTTCTTGACAATCCATGGTATGTTCAACACTTTCCTCCAGCATCACAACTCAAAGGCATCAATTTGTCTTCTGTCAACTCTGGTCATTGTTCAACTCTCTGATGCATAGCAAGTAATTGTGAAGATCATGGCTGGAAATAGGTGCATCTTTGTATCCAGGCTGACATCATTGCACTTTAGCACTTTGCAGCGATCTCTCACAGCAGCTTTCGTCAGAGCAATTAGTCTTTTGATTATTTGGCTGCTGGTGCAAGAGTGTTAATTGTGGACTCGAGCAAGCTGAAACTATTAACAACCTTAATCTCTTCTCCATTTACTATGGTGCTGCTAATTGCCCAGTGGTGAGAATTTTTGTCTTCTTGATGTTGTGCTTCAATCCATACGGAAGACTACAGTCCTTGACCTTCTACAGCAAATGTTTCAGGTCCTCCTCAGTTTTGGCTGGCAAGGTTGTGTCAACTGCATAATGTAAGTTATTGGTGAGTCTTCCTCCAATCCTGATGCCACATACCTCCTCATAAAGTTCAGCTTCTCAAATGATCTCTTCAGCGTACAGATTAAAAAGATATAGAGTCAGGATGCATGCCTGACACATTTCTTTCCTGATTTTGAACTATGCATTGTTTCTTTGTTTTGTTCCGATGATTGGTCCAAGTATAGGTTTTGCATGAACACAATCAAGTGTTCTGGGATTCCCATTATTTTCAAGGGTAGCCAGTTAATATGATTCCAATTATGACCTTGAATCTACTCCACTTGAATTTCAAAATAATCTTAAGAAAAGGTTTGAAGCATTGAACACCAATGCTCAAAGACTAGATGAGTTGTGGGATGACATCAAGGATATAATCCATGAAGAAAGCAAAAAGGTCATTACCTAGATGGAGGATAGAAAAACCCAAAAAACAACAAAATGGATGTCAGAAAAGACTCTGAAAATTTCACTAGAGCACTGAGAAGCCAAAACAAAAGGAAAACATGTCAAAGTAAAAGCAGAAGAGTTAAAGGCAGATCAAGAAGACAGAGTATTATAATGGAATGTGCAAGCAGTCCAAATTAGAGACTAAAAAAGGGAAGAACTTCTGCATTTTTCAAGCTGAGAGAACTAAAAAACAAATTTAAGCTTTGAATCACAATATTGAAAGATGCTATGGGCAATATGTTGAATGACCTAAGAAACATCAAAAGAAGATGGAGGGAATACACAGAATCACTCTACCAGAAAGAACTGATTGACACTGACTCAGAAAGAACCCTGTGAGTAGGAGCCAATGATAATTAAAGAAGAAGTTGAAACAACACTGAAGTCATAGGCAAACAAAAACAAAAAGACACCAAAAAAACAAACCAAGGGACTAGCAAGCGATGGGATATCAATTGACTGTTTGAATTAACAAATGCAGCTCCAGATGCACTCATCAGTCTATGCTAGGAAAATTGGAGGACAGCTATCTGGCCAACAGATTGGAAAAAGTCTATATTTGTTCCCATTCCCAAGAAAGGTGATCCAGCTGAATGTGGAAGCTACTAAACAATATCACTAATATCCCATGCAAGCAAAATACTGCTGAAGATTGTTAAAAAATGGCTAGAACAGTCCAAAGGTAAGGAACTGCCAGAAGTTCAAGCAGGATCTAGAAGAGGCTGTGGCACCAGGGATATCATTGCTGGTGTCAGATTTATCCTGGCTCAAAGTAAAGAATACCAGAAGAATGTCTATTTGTGATTTATTGACTGTACAAAGGCATTTGACTGTGTGGACCATAACAAGTTATGACTGACATTGATAAGAATGAGAATCTCAGAACAATTGATTGTCTATGCACATCCAAAAACTTCTCCAGCAGGATAAAAGGGGAAACCACAGACTGGGGGGAAAAATTTGGTAATGACATGTCACATAAGGGACTTATATCTAGAATTTATCAAATACTTGAGCACCACAACAAGATAAAGGTAAATAATCCAGTTGAAAAATGGGCACAGGATATGAACAGACACTTCACCAAAGAAGGCATTCAGATGGCCAACAGGCACATTAAGAAATGTTCAAAACCCGTAGCTCTACAAGAGATGCAAATAAAAACAATTATGAGATACCATCTCACCCCAGGCAGAATAGCAAAATTTAACAGAGCAGCAAGCATCAAATGCTGGCGAGGTTGTGGAAAAACTGTTGTTGTGTTGTTATGTCCCGTCGAGTCACTTGCGACTCATCGCGACCCTATGTAC
>NW_006400011.1:3818716-3833277 GCF_000299155.1 Elephantulus edwardii
CTTTCTCAAAAAGTTGCAAATAGAGATACCATTTGACCCAGCAATTCCACTACTAGGAATATACCCCAAAGAGACCATAACTGACATCCAAGCAGACATATGCACACCCAGGTTTATTGTGGCTTTGTTCACAGTAGTAAGGAGTTGGAAACAACCTAAGGGCCCATCACCAAATGAATGGATAGAGAAGCTGTGGTATATTCACACAATGGAATAATATGCTGCATTGAAAAACAAGCAACTCATGCAATATTATTCAAAATGGGTGACCCTGGAGGACATTATGCTGAGTGATGTATCTCAGTCACAAAGGGACAAATACTTCATGGTGCCACTGCTGTAAAACAGGACTTACATCAGCGTTGGGGGGAGGCTGAGGAAGATGGGCTCCATAGTGTATACTGCAATGAGACATATGAGGGAGAAAACTATTTAAAAGGGATATTTGATTAGGTATTTTTGTTATGGTGGGAGTCTAGAGCGAAGGCTGCATAGTGGAGTGGACCTGGGGAGAGGGATTGTAAAACAATGAAAGAATTTTCTTTTACTTTTCCAAGAAGGGAGTATACTGGGGGATAGGGTTGGGAGGGGTAAAAGTGCAACAATGAATGAATGGAAATCCAAAGTCTCTGTAAATTTTCATTGACATTAATAATAAAAAAATTTTATAAAAAAGAACAAACAAATATGTCTTGGAGAAAGTGAAGCAAGAGTGCTCCTTGGAGGCAAAGACGATGAAGCTTCAGACATGTTAATAAGGAGAGACTATTCCTTGGAGAAGGACATCAGGCTTGGAAGGGCAGAAGATTGGCGGAGAGGAAGACCCTCAATCAGGGAGACTGCCACATTGACTGCCACAATGGGTTCTAGTGTGTCAGGAAGTGTGTGAATGGCACATGCCAGGTCAGGGTTCAGATCTGTTGTTCATAGGATTGCTATGGATTGTACCTGACTTGATGATACCTAACAACAGTAACACGTCTTTTCATATTTTTTTTTTTATTTTGGAGAATTTCTGACCTAAGACCAAGGAAACAGAACAGTATAAGGATGGCTATGTTCCTAACACCCAGCACCAGCACCAGCAATTATCAACTCCTGAGTAATCTTGGTTCTACATTTCTCCCATTTCTTAAAATTTATTTATTTCCTTCTTTTTTTTTTTTTACTATTAAGCACATCCAGGACATAGCATTGTTTAATTAAAAAATATTTCATATTCCTACTCGTCAAGCTGGAAAGCCTCTGGGAGGAAATAACATGTCCAACCGTTAATTTAGATCTACAGTCATGGGAGGACAGTTTTGGGGAGATTACTCCAGGTAGAAGAAACTTTGAGAAATGGCCAGATGCCTGGATCATACTGACTAGATTGTGGAGGAATGGGATAGTTTTTATTTTATCATTAGTGAAATGGTTTAGGATGTTGAGTAGACCGGTGGCCAGCCTAATAATTTTAGTTCTCTATCCACTAGTGTTTCCTAGGGAGAAAGAGGAACAATCTCCTCTCTGTGATTTATAGCCTCAGAAACCCAATAGAGGGTCAGCTGTGAGTAGGTTTCAACTTGAAGACAATGAGAGCCATCTTCAGGGGCTGAGTGTAGGAAGGAGACTGAGAAGACAGACCTGAGTGTGTTCTCCCAGCATTTCTTCTTCTCTCTCCAACAGGGGAAGATTTTTGAGACACTGAAAATATGCCCTATGCCTGAATTTGCTCGTTTCTTTCATGATCTGCTACCACTAAAAAAGTATCCAGATATTGTGGTTACAGACCTCCGCTATGGGACCATTTCTGTGAAGCTGTTCCAGCCAAAAGCATCCTCCTCGACCCTCAGGCCTGGCATCTTGTTCCTCCACGGTGGTGGGCTGGTCTTGGGGAGCATGAGTAAGAGCTTTTGTAATCTTGAAAAGTACAAGAGCACCCACACCTTCAAAGCAGTCTACCTTTGATATATATCATTGTTATTGTTGTTATATGTCATCAATTTGGCTAGCTTTATAATGACCCTATTAATAACAAACTTAAACCTTGCTCCATTCTACAGTATCCTAACACACTCTCTATTATGCTTAAGCCTGTAGTGGTAGTTACTATATTAATCCATCTCGTCCAGCTATGTAATAGGACAAAATCCCAGGATCTTTCCAGAGTTTAACAAGCACTCTGTGGCCAGGGACCATGTCTATATACAGTGAATGGGTCTCAGATCATTCAAACAGCAACGATAGCAATGACAATTTCATTTTGGAAGTAAGCCAAGAGACTCATAGCATTCTTAAGGTACAGAGTAGAACTTCCCCATAGGGATTTTGAAACTTTAACCTCTATGAAAAGCAGCTCTGGAGCTGTAGTATATGTCAGTATACTAACCAAAAGATCAGAAGTTCAAATCTTTCAGTCATTCCTCAGGATAAAGATGAATAGTCTTCTATAAATATTTATAGCCTTAGAAACCCAGTGCATAATCACTATGTGTTTGATCCAACTTAATGTCATTAAATTCCATCTCTCTATATATATACGGTGATAGATCGCTGTTATTGTTGTTATGTGCTGTTGAGGTGACTGTGACACATCTGAATCCGGTTCTCTCTGGAGCCATCTTTACCATCTCCAATATGCTTGAGCCCATTCTTAGTTTCCATGTCAATCTATCGTGTTGAGGTTCTTCTTCTATCTGATCCTCCAGCCTATCTAAGCATGATATTCTTTTCTAATCGCTGGTCCCTCTTAACAATACACTCAAAGTAGGTTAGACAAAACTTCACCATCCTTGCTTCCAAGGTGCACCCTGGTTGTACTTTCTCCAAGATAGACTTGTTTGTTCCTTTGATAGTCCACTGGATAGTCAATACTCTTTTCCAACACCACACCTCAAAGGCATCTAATTTGCTGGAATCATTAGTCATTGTTCAACATGCAGATGGGTAGCGAAGACCATGACTTGAGTCAGCTACAACTTAGTCTTTAAACTGATTTCCTTGCTGGTGAGCACTTTGGAGAGGTCCCTGACACCATATTTTCTAATGTAATATATCCTTTGATCTCTTGACAGCCTGTAGATATCAAGGGTGTTCATTGTGGATCCAAGTAAAATGGAACAGTTGACAATTTCAATTTTTTCCCCATTTTTTTAAAGTTTTTATTGATGGATGCACATGGACTTTAGATTTTGTTGAAAGCAGCCACCTCCATGGACTGCACAGTCTCCAAAAGCAGTTCTCTGTTCTTCCAGCATATCTGTGACAACTCTATCATCTTCAACGACACACTGTACCTGAAGCTTCCTAATTCCATATCCCACTGGTACTAGCTTGGAAAAGCCCCAGACCAAGCCGTCTGCCTGAATACTGCTGACACACTCTTCCAGTTTTACCATGTCAATTTCATCATCCCAAGGCTTTCACTTCTAATAAGATGGAAGACTTGGCAACAAGTGCAGGTTTTGGGGCTTTTTTTGAGTCATACTGTACAAGACGTTCTTCTCTTAGCTTCTTTGCCTCCTCAATTTCCTCCTCCTCCTCAGACCCAAAGAGATCAATGTCATTGTCATCTTTACTGAGTGCAGCTCCACTTCCAGTGGTGTCTTCCACATCAGCAGGGCCACACTTGTCCAACACTTTCTTCACTCCTGGCACGCTGGCCTTTTCCTTCTAGTAAGACTTGATCTGATTATAGCAATGTAAGGCATGACATAGGTCGGCGGGTGGGGGGCTGGAGATGGCTTCACACACCGCCACTTCCGCTTGTGATGGCACATACTCCTCGTCGGCCAGGTAATCATTGAGGACCTGGAGGCCGGTGGTGGTCTTGAGGTCTCTGAAGCCCATGATGTTGGCTGCACGTGGAGCTAGGCAGCAGCAGAGGCCAAGAAGAGGGGAGGAAGTCAGCCCCAAGCACTCAAAGAGAGGAGGGTAGGCGAGAATTTCAATTTTTTCTCTGTCATGATGCTGCCTACTGTCCCAGTGGGGAGGATTTTTGTTTTCTTGATATTGAGATGTAATTAATATTGAAGGCTATAGTCTTTGATCTTCTACAGCAAGTACCTTACGTCCTCCTGACTTTCAGCAAACATGGTTGTATCATCTGCTTGACACTAGTTATTGATGAGTCTTTCTCTGATCCTGATTTCACATTCTTCTTCATAAAGTCTGACCTCTTTTATGCTCTGTTTTGCATACAAATTGAGTAGGTATGGCAAAAGGATACAGATTAGCTACACACATACCTTTTTTACTTTTAAACCATACATCTTCCCCCTCTCCCTTGCTCCATTTGGACAGCTGTCTTGTAATGTAGATAAAGAATTTGCATGAGCACAATTATGTGGCCTAGAATTTCCAGTCCTCTCAACTATAGCCATAATTTGTTATGATATGCACGCAAATGTCTTCGCATGGTAAATAAAACACAGATAAACATCCTTCTAGTATTCTCTACTTTCCATCAAGATCCACCTGACATCAGCAATGATATCCCTAGGTCTATGGCTTCTAAATCCAGCTTGACTTTCTGGCAGTTCTCTGTTGATTCCCAATTATAGCTGGTTTTTAATACTCTTTAGCAAGATTTTTGCTTGCATGTGCTATTACTAATATTGCCCAATAATACTCTGTTGGACCACATTTTTTTTGAATGGAAACAAATATGCCAGTTGACTCTCCACTGGGATTTTACAGCAATTGAAAAAACTATCTATCCAAGAACTTGGCTATGGTCTTGAGTAAGAAGGGAGTCGCTATCAAATAGCTTTACTACAGTAGCTCATGTTGAATGTTAAAAACCTTTTGTTTTCTAGAAACCCATTACGGTATATGCTGCCATTTGTGCAAGGAGAGCGACTCGGTGGTTCTATCTGTTGGGTAAGTAACAGGGTGAGCGGGAGGAGGTGCCAGCTGCTACCAGGGGAGTAAGAGGGTGGCAAGCTGATGTAGGTAGACAGACGGAGTGTTAGAGGACCAGGAAGAAGGCATGGGTTGTACCATGTCTGTAAGACTGTAGGAAGAAAAGGCAGGTAACAAGTGAAATATGGAGATACATAGCATGGATACCCCATTCTTGGGTACAGTGCTATTTAAGTAGGGACAATTAGTGCACGGAATCTTTTGACAGAGCATGGGATATGATGTTTGTTAAGTAGATAAGTTGATGAGTTTTTTGCTAGGTACACTTTTGGGTAAGATTCCTTTCTTTTGAGCAGAACAATTCAGAGAGTGCTGTATATTCAGTCCCTTCCTCCTTTAAGTGCCACGGTTACTAGGATAACTGTTTCCAAGAGCTCTTAGAGGGAGACCCACCCTGGCTGAGAAGTGAGAGGAGTAAAGAAACCACTCTCATATCTTATTTCTGAGCCACCAATCTACCTGGAACCTCCAAATAGGATTAGTGGATGTTGGATAGGGAACCTAGGGTGAATGTTCCTTGAGTCTACCATGCTGAGCCAATTTTGTGATTGTGAGATTCTTGTGATCTTAAGATCTGCCCAGGACCCTCTCCTGTGATCCTTTCCAGAGCATTCAGCAGTGATAGGTAGGCACCATCCAGTGCTTCTGGTTTCAAGGTAGTGGAGTTTAAAGGTCACTGGTCTTTTGGATGAATTTTTTCTCTATGTCTTTGATTTTCTTTGCTCTTCTTTGTCCTGGACAAAGAGAGACCAATAGTTCACAGGCTTTTAAGACTCTAGTCTTACTACTCTGGACCCAATGGTGTAACAACGTCCATGACGTTTGATCTTGTTGGATGAAGAGAAGGAAATTTGGATTGAACTGCTGACCCAAAGGTGGCATCTTTCTTGTAGTTTGAATTCACCAGTGGCTCCATGGGAGAAAGATGGACAATCTCCTCCTATGTGATTGTATGTGGTAATTTGTGTACCATAGAATTGGAACGGACACATAACTGACCCTCTGGGGGGCTTTCAGGAGGATATTGCCCATCCTTCTCCCAAGGAACAGCTGGTGACTTCGAACCATGTATCTTTGGTATTGCAGCTCAGCTTCTTACCACTAGGCCACTAGAGCTTAGAGATAGTTAAAAGCCTCCCACCAATCTGGGGTGAAGCAGAACTAATTAGAAGCAAAATCCACATAATCATAGATTTGCTAATAGAAGAATCATGGGAGCCAGGAATAGGTCACAGTCAAAAAACAAACATTATTAGGTAGGTTCAGAAAGATAGAGCTAATGTTAGTGATTTTTAAGGAGTTGGCCACTAGCTGAGTGACTGTGGTCATAGCCAGTCCGGAATAGCCATAAAGATGGTGGGAACTATCCTATTTGCCCAGCACTAAGAGCTCCACATTGATAAGCGTGTCCTTTATGTCCTTTACCTGGCCAGATAAAGAAGGAAAGACAGAGAAGGAAAAGCAACAGAGAAAGAATGAAAGAATGGCTGGAAGGAGGGGGAGAAAACAAGACAGCACTAGGGGTAAAAATGGGCTTAAAAATGTTTACTGTGGCAAGAAGCTGCACTACAATCATGAAGGTGCCTGGTTCAAATCCACCAGATGCTCAGCTGGAAAAAAGGAAGGGCTATCTCTGCCAATGCCAGTCAGATCCAATTTGATGGTATACAACAACAACAAAAGACGCTTACAAGTAATAATAATTTAACCTTCTGTCATGGCAATCCCACACTTGTCAGAATAAAACTGTTCTTTTTTCATAGCTCTGACCTTTGGGAAGCAAATTGCCAGGTTTTACTTCCAAAAATCCTCTAGGAGGATTTGAACTGCCAACTTTTGGTTAGTAGCTAAACACTTAGCTTATTGGACCATCTACAACTCCTAAAGGATGCAGACAGGTTTTGGATCTACTGGCTTGATGAGCTAGTATTCTTTGATCTCTCTCCAGATACCGCAAGCTAGCCAAGCACAAATTTCCAGCACCAGAAACGGACTGCACCGCAGCCGCAATCCACTTCCTGAAATCTCTGCATTGGTATGGAGTGGATCCTGCCCGGGTTGTGGTATGTGGTGACAGTGTGGGAGGCGCAATGGCAGCTGTACTTTGTCAAGAACTCAGGAACAGACAGGATATTCCCATGTTCCGTGCTCAGATTCTGATCTACGCTGTTTTGCAAGGCCTGGACTTCCAACTCCCTTCTTACCAGCAGAACAAGAATGTGCCCTTACTTTCCAGGGACTTTGCCTTTTACTGTTGGAGTCGATACCTAGATATCGACCCCTCTTGGAAATGCACAATCTTTAAGGGCGCCCATTTGCCTACGGAAGTCTGGAAAAAATATGCCAAGTGGTTGGGCCCAGAAAACATCCCAGATAGGTTCAAACAGCGAGGCTATCGGTGTGTGCCCCATGCACCCCTCAATGAGAATGCCTACTTGGAAATAAGCTTAGCTCTGGAGAGAACTAGCTCACCTCTGATAGCAGACGATGACATTGTAGCTCAGGTCCCTGAAGCCTGTATTGTGACCTGTGAGTATGATTTTATTCGAGACAACTTGCTGTTGTACAAAAAGAGACTGGAGGACCTGGGTGTGCCAGTAACATGGCACCACATGGAAGACGGTTTTCATGGAGTGCTCAACACCATTGACATGGGATGCTTACACTTCCCCTGCTCCACAAGGATTATGAATGTGGTAACCAACTTTATCAAGGGCTTGTGACCACTTTTCTTTTATGCTGGCACCATGAGGACTGTGGATCCCACTGCATCCACTTTTCCATGGGGTTCTCTGTTGCTTATTTAGAAGACGCTAAATGGGACTAGGGAAGATGTGGAGTTGGCCTCTTCCCTTTTGTTTCAGTTACCAACTTGTGACATGCATGATTCTGACATCTGAAAGGAGAACGGTAGAGGGGACAGGGTTTAGGGTGAGAGCTCTCTGTCCATGCTCACTCTTGGGAAATTTTGGGTTAGCCAACTTCAATAGTGACTTTTGGGCATGAACCAGCATGTAAGAGTGATTCAGAGCCTCCCTAAGATTAGGAATAAAACAGAGACACCAGTGCAATCTCATGGATTTTAACTGAGTTCATCCTCCTTTTCTGGGTGAATAGTGACACTTTTCTCACTCCTTCTCAGCTCCTACTAAACTCCTGGTCTTTTCTGCCTGAGCTGAAGAGTTAAGTCAGCATAGATAACCATCATCATAACTACAGACCCAGATAACACCATTTTGGAGGAGGGGACATTCATATACCTTTATGCTAAACCACTCTGGGAATCTTTTCTCAATAGTTTTCCAAGACTCTGGAAAGGTGTACCAGTTAACTCAGGAAATGTGTCATCTGGTAATGCACAGCTAGTTTACTTTCTTTGATTCTAGAAACTTCGTCAAGTTCCTAAGGCAAAACGGGAAAAAAATGACAAAATTTGCCTTTGCTTCATCCGGTTCATTCTTCTTCACTCTCATCCGCCCTCTTCCGCATTGAAGGTTTACAGAACAGATCAGTCTTTCATTCAGCAGATTCCATGCATTTTGTTTCATAATATTGGTTATATCACCTAACAACGTGCAGACCACTTCTTGTGTTTCATGTTTTCATTTCTACTTTTCTCCTGCCCTTGTCTGGCTTTGGAACTTTGCTCTTGAGCAATTTCTGCCTCTTTGATTTCAAATGGTTGATGATTCTAAGAAATGCATACCTCTTGAGTGTAATTGATTTCTTTATAGACGTGTCTATTGTTTGGATAAAAATTAAGCCATGAGGTGAGTTCATTTCTAGGCTTGAATGGTGGCTACGGGTCAAAGTCTTGGGGTTTCCACCAAGACCAACAAGCCTGGACTTTTTTTGCTATTTCTTTTTATGACTTTGAATTTTATTCCACAGCTTTTACCCACTTTTTTCAGGATCTTCTAACATGATCCCTTTGGGAATAGTTAGTACGGGATAGTTGAGCACCTTTTAGTTCTTGTCTCAGGGTTGTGGAAACAGACGTTCACTTGGTCCTTAGGATTATTTCCATATATATTTTTCCCTTTGTTCTTACTCATCTGAGACTAAAAATGAGAAATAGCTGCCCCTTATATAGTCACCTTATACGCAGCCTTAAATGCACTTACCAGTCTATGTCAGGATATTTCAAGGGCAGCTATCTGGCCAAAAGATTCGAAGCAGTCCATATTTGTTCTCATTGCCAAGAAAGGTGATCCAACTGAATGTGGAAATTATGAGACAATGTCATTGATTATGCAAGCAAAACACTGCTGAAGATCATTCAAAAACGGCTGGAATAGTAAATATATAAGGAACTTCCAGAAGTTCCAGCAGGATTTAGAAGAGGCCGTGGCACCAGGGATATAATTTCTGATGTCAGATGGCTACAGGCTGAAAGTAAGGAGTGCCCGAAGAACGTCTATTTGTGCTTTATTGACCGTTGTTATTATGTGCCTTCAGGTTGCTTGCAACTCATAGCAATTCTCCACACAACAGCCCTGAAGCCTACTCTATCCTGCACCAACTTTACTGTCTGACACACCTACCCTTCTTTTTTTTTTTTAATTATTTTTGTGTGCGTGTACCGTCAAATCAGATTTGACTGGTACAGGAGGAGATTGTCCCTCCTTTCCCGGCAGAGCATCTGGTGGATTCGAACTGTGCGCCTCTGGGATTGTAGTTGCAGCTCTTTGCCACTAGGCCACCAGAGCTCCCCACACCTACCCTTCTTACCCCAGCCACTGAATCAATATATCTCCTCAAAGGTCTCCCTTTCTTTCTCTGTTCTTCCCCCCTTCCAAGCATGATGTCTTTCTTCAAGGACTGGTTCCTCCTTGAAACATGCCCAAAGTGTGTCAGAATAAGCCTCAGAATCTTTGCCTCCTTGTCTCACCCTCTCTAGGATGAACCTGTTTGTTCTCCTAGCAATCCATGGTATATTCAACACTCGTCTCCATCACCACAGCTCAAAGGCATGAATTCTATTTCTGTCATCTCTAGTCATTGCCCAGCTCTCTGATGTATGGCAAGCAATTGTGAAGACTATGGCCTGGATCAGGCACATCTTAGTCCCTAGAATAATGCCATTGCTCTTCAGTACTCTGGCGATGTCAGAGGGCTTTCCCAGTGCAATTCATCTTTTGGTTTCCTGGCTGCTGGTACCAAGAGTGTTGATTGTGGAGCCAAGCAAACTAAAACTGTTAACAATCTTTATTGATTATATAAAGGAATTTGACTGTGCAAATCATGACAAGTGTGGCTGACACTGAAAAGAATAAGAATCCCAAAGCACTGTCCATGTCCATGTCCAAAGTTTGTGAGGTGAAGCCTAATTATTATTGCCTCCAAAGAGCACTCTAGCTGTACCCTCTCCAAGACATATCTGTTCATCCTTTTGGCCATCCATGGGATGCTCAGTGCTCTTCTCCAAAACCACAGCTCAAAGGTGTCAATTTTTTTCTGTCATCCTTATTTATTGTCCAGGTCTCAGATGCATAGCTAGCAATTGGAAAGACTATGGCCTGACTCAAATGCACTTTAATCTTTAAACTGACATCACCACTCAATAATTTGGAAAGGTCCCTACCTGTTGGAGAACATGATTTTGGAAAGGGTGGAGGGTTGAAGAAGGAGAGGAAGTACAGCAGCAGAACTCCACTTCTTGCTACAACACAGCTAACTGATATACCAACTACTACTCAGTTCTACATTTGTCTTCTGGACTCAAGTCAGTGAAGCACTTCTATCTGAAATATCTCTGGCATCATGGCAAAGAGATTGTGAATGTGGTGAAATAAGAGCCAGAAGTCATCTGAGTTCTCCACTAGTTCACATAGTTCCCTGTGAACTACAGCTCTGAACCCTGCACTGTCTCTGACATACTTTGTTTCCATTGCCCCAGTCACTGTGTCAATCCATCTCATCCAGAATCTACCTCTCCTGTGCTGTTCTTCCACCCTTCCAAGTCTGATGTCCTTTTCCAAGGACTAGTCCCTCCTGGCAACCTGTCCAAAGTATGTGAGACAGTTTCAAAATCTTTGCCTTCAGGAGCAACCTGGTTTCACCTTCTCCTGTTTGTTCTCTTGACAGTCCATGGTATGTTTAATACTCGTCTCTAGCACCATAACTCAAAGGCTCAGAAGCAGCAGTCATCATTTCTGCTTCCCTTTCATTAGCCAGAACAAGTCAAATGACCAAGTCTGAAGGTGAAGTAACAGAGAAGCAGAATTTTCTGTTTTCTCAGGAAATAATGCAGGGGTTTTTTGTTTTTGTTTTTTTTTACACATCATTACAATTTAATGGCTAGCTTTGGTGGCACTATTCTCCGAAGAGTTATGCTGCTAACTCAAAGGCCATACCCCTCTGGAGATTCAAATCTACCAGCAACTCTGTAAAAGAAAGATAAGCAGGCTTCTCCAGTGTTATTTACAGCCTCAGAAAATCTGTTAGTCAATTATCAGTTGGTTCTGACTTGGTGGTAATGAGACTTTTGAGTTATTATAGTTTACTAAGTTCTTGATGATAACACTTCCACAACCTTTCTTACTTTTAAAAAGTTCATTTCAGCAAGCTCTGGTGGCCTAGTAGCAAGAAACTGCACTGCAATCCTAGAGGTGCATGGTTTGAATCCACCAGATGCTCTGCTGGAGAAGGAGGAACAATCTCCTCCTGTACCAGTCAGATCAGATTTGATGGAACACACACACACAATAAAAATAATTTTAAAAAACCAAAATAAAAAGTTCAGTTCTAGTCATATAAACAAAAATGGATTTGACTTTTAAACAAACCTTGCAATATTAGGCATAAAGTTTAATCTCCCTTTGATCTTCTTCCACTCGACTCTATTTCCTTTTATCTAGATGCATCTGCTGGTACCATATCTTGGTGGTATCTTCCAATCCCTCAATGGAGTCTATGTATTTGCATAAAAAATATTTATCCATAGAAAATGTAGAGTATTGTTTTGTGGCATGATTTTTCTATATATTATTACATAAAACACATTATTATCTAAATATTGTTTTTTAATTTGAGGGGGGTTCTCCACTCAAAAATATAGTGCCAGAAATCAAGGCAAGCAAAAATAAATGTACCTTGCCATTCTTAGCTGTTGCCTATAATTCCTTGTTATGAGTATACTGCCTTTTCAGTCATTTCTCAGTGACACATTTGTTCAGTCTCCAGTTTGCCACTAACCCCAGCAAATCTTTTGTAAACATTTCTGCACAATTTAATTTTTGTGATAAGTTCATAAAGAGAATGGTGAGCTAGGCCCATTCTAAATATTGCAGTTTTTGTGATTAGGTACTGGTGTGTCACCTCTGACTCAGGGACTCCACATGGAACAGAGTGAAATAATGCCCTTGCCTGCACCATCCTCACAATCATTACTGTGTTTGAACCCATTGTAGTTACTGTGTCAATCTACCTCACTGATGGTCTTTCTCTTTATCATTCACCCTCTGTTAGGGTTTGATTCCTACAAGGAAAGTCTCTCAAGGTTCATGTTTGCAGACACATTGACAACCTGACCGAGAGACAGACGAGAAAACTGTAGCTTCAGTTTATTGTTGTTGTTGTGTGCCGTCGAGTCGCCTGTGACTCATAGCGACCCTGTGTACAACAGCTCTGAACTCTGCTCTATCCTGAGCCAACATTATTGTCTCTGACACACCTACCCCCATTACCCTAGTCAGTTTATTAGGAAAAGAAAACTTAGTGACCTGGGAAGAAGTACTGAAAGGATCCGATGGCAGCTGACTGGCAAGAACATTTCACTAAGGATTGGAGAAAGTGGCCATCTGTCTTCCACCCTTATACACAATCAATATGTAGTCAAGTTAGAGATTACATAGGCTAATGAAGTTTCCATTTTGCTAACAATTCTTAATCTAAGGGGAAAACTATCACCTGCTTGATATCTATCAAGTTCTGCAAATATAGCTCAAAACAATAAGGAGAATCAGTCAGCATTCAGGGGAGAAACTAGAAAATCATCATGTTTGATGTGTATTTCTGCTCTTTTCCTCCCAAGAGTGGGTGTCCTCGAGACTTTGCCTAGGGTTTAAGTCTGCTCAAAGGCGTTTGCTTAAAACCCCACAGGGGGAGGGGAGGGGACTGCCAGCAGAGGCCTGGAAGATTCCACTCTGGGAGTGTGTCTTTTTGCTGCTTGTGGATGCTGGTCCTGATGGGCAAGTAAAGGGACGTTTTGGGGCCGTGTGTTTTTTTTTGGATCATGTTTGATGTGTATTGCTACTCTTTTCCCTTCAAGAGTGGGTGTCCTTGAGTCTTTGCCTAGGGTTTAAGTCTACTCAAAGGCGTTTGCTTAAAACCCCACAGGGGAAGGGAGAGAGGACTGCCAACCATCGGGCCAAATTTCTTAATTTTCAAATTAATATTCCTTGAATGTCACTGCAATATTTTGTCTATTTGCTGGACAATTTGGTGTTGCTGTGACAATGCACACTGCTCCACAGTCTTGTCAAATACCATAATGCTTACCCATTATGTACAGTGTTTGCATGAGCTTCCAGATCGATTTATGCTGGGAAGCAGGAGTGGCATCCATTTTCTGAACTAGATGCCTCTGGAAACTCTACAAACTCTCTAAACTCTACAAACTCTCTAAACCCTATAAATGTACAGAAATGATTTTAGTTATGGGACAGAGTTCTGTTCAGAAATTATACTGGTCATAGAATAGAGTTTAGATCTTTTGTGTAGAACATATTCACAGTCATATTCGACTTGACATCACTTAAGCACTGCTAAGTGAAACTAGTGCTGTTATATCTGGAGGAACACTCTTCCACTTTGAACATCACTCTTTGTCATTGTGCAGTATGAAGTAACCTGGGTTGCGGTGATGCTGAACCTTGTACCATTGGAGTATCAAATACCAGAATAGTTTTCCAATGTGAGCAGTGTTTGGTGGAGCTCCCAGTTGTAAAACAAGTTTGGAAGCAGAAGTGGCATCCACTTCCTAAACCACATGCCTCTGGAAACTCTATAAACTTGGTGAAATGACGACAGTTATGGAAAGGCATTACATCTTTTGTTCATAGAGTCACTTTGAGTCGCAATACACTCAACAGTCATCAACAACAATGAGAACAATAAAAACTCAGCTAGATTAGCATAGTACAGCCATTTTGGAATATTTATAAGATTCCACATATACCCTTTATTTACCAATAGGGAACTAAGGTCGTCTAGTGGGTAAGAAGTCACACTGCCAACCCATAGGGAGGTAGTATGAGTCCACAAGTTGCTCTGAGAGAGAAAGATGCACAACCTCCTTCTGTGAAATTACAGCCTCTGAAAACTCACTGGAAGTTCAGTTGAAGACTCTGACTTAACAACACATAACAACAACCACCACGGATATTTACCAAGTGTGATGTCGTTTTCCAGAGATTGGTCCATTCTAGTAACATGCCCAAAGCAAGGCCGACAAAGTCCTCCCATTATCACTTCTTTTTTTTTTTTTTTCAATCCCAGAACATTTAATCGTGCTAATGCGAAACCTATACTTGGACCAAGAGGCAGTTGTCAGAACAGAGCAGGCCAACACTGCATGGTTCAAAATTGGGAAGGGTGTACGGCAGGGATGTGTCCTATCACCATACCTTTTCTTTTTTTTCTATAATTATATT